>NC_092157.1:9448761-9496261 GCF_045791955.1 Oncorhynchus clarkii lewisi
AGATATTGCTCATCAATAACGAACATACATGTTTGATCAAATATATATGCATACCTCTCAGTGGTTAAGAGTTAAGCAGATACTGTGAGGTGGAATAATCTTTGTGTTAAAAGCCTGTTTTTAGCGCTGAAACGTTTTACATTGAATGGCAGGTGTGTAGAGGGGTTTCATCCCAATAACCCCTCATGCTGGACAGTCAGAATCAGCAGGAGTCCAGCTACATCCTATTGCATGATTTGTTGAATTGGAGAGAAAAAGTATATATAATTATTGTCACTCTCTACTTAGGATTCCCAAATTCAATTCATGATCCACATTGCACATGTTTGTAAAGCTGTGAAATAAGTGCTGTTGGGTTTCATCTCATGATTGTTTAATTTGATGTTATCTTTATATCGAACAAAAGTTCCAGTTTGAATAGCACGTAATTACAATACTACAACCCAGAATAACTACACAGGAATAAGACCATTGTAAAGTCACTGTACATCCCATAATAACTACACAGGAATAAGGCCATTGTAAAGTCACATATTAAAGATGGTACAGTCCAAATATGCACTTGAAAGCACTGTCTATTCCATCAACCCCATAATTATTCTACATTCCATGATGCCAACGCAGTGGATACTTTCTACAGCCCTATTGGCTCCTTGGGGAATAGGCCAATAAGTGACGTATCTCGGATTGACCTAGAGTAATGACTTTTGGCCCTCTCCCTCTCAGCCAAACCGTAGCACAACATTTACGCTTCAGAAACCTAATTAGAGCAAAGGAGGGAGAAAAATCCATGCCTTGGACATGGGAGTGTCAAGTCTTCTTCTTCTTCTTCTTCTTCTTCTTTTTCTTCTTCTCCTTCTTTTTCTTCTTCTCCTTCTTCTACTTCTTCTTCTACTTCTTCTTCTTCTCCGTCTTCTTCTTTTTCTTCTTCTCCTTCTTCTACTTCTTCTTCTACTTCTTATTCTTCTCCGTCTTCTTCTTCTTCTTCTTTTTCTTCTTCTCCTTCTTCTTCTCCTTCTTCTTCTACTTCTTATTCTTCTCCGTCTTCTTCTTCTTCTTCTTTTTCTTCTTCTCCTTCTTCTCCTCCTTCTTCTTCTTCTTCTTATTCTTCTCCGTCTTCTTCTTCTTCTTCTTTTTCTTCTTCTCCTTCTTCTTCTCCTTCTTCTTCTTCTTCTTCTTCTTCTTCTTCTTCTCCTTCTCCTTCTTCTTCTTCTTCGTCTTCTTCTTCTCCTTCTTCTTCTCCTTCTTCTTCTTCTTTTTCAACATCCACATGCCCTAATGAAGGCCGACTTTGTTCATTCCTTCCTGGATCTTTAGCCCATTGTTTATTCATTTGGTTAGTGGGCAGGAACCAGCCTGACTCATTAGAGGCTCCCTGCATATCCTTGACTTCTTTCTCCCCTCCTTCTTCTCTGCTAGAGAGGGGCGCCCACAGCTTATAATAAAAGGCAAAGGATTTTAAATTAGAAATTAATTTGGATAATTTGTCTCCTACGAGCGCCCTCCTCCTGCCGCTCCTGCCAGGAATATGTTAATATATCATATTAAGTAATTGCGAGACCCAGATGCACATGATTATGCCATTGGAGAGGGAGAGGGAGAGGGAGAGGGAGAGGGAGAGGGAGAGGGAGAGAGAGCGAGAGAGCGAGAGAGATCCCCGGCTAGCCTTCGCCTCATGCCACGTTGCTACTTACAGCACCTTGGAGCCAGAGATGCCAACCTTACAAGGAGGAAGGGGGGCAGGGAGATGGACGGAGAGAGGCGAGAGAGAGGGAAGCTAAAGGAACCACACAGAGAGAGAGAGAGAGTGGGGGAGAAAGAGAGAGATTAGGGAGCGGTGTAAGCGATTAGCGACCAATTGGGGAAGGGGGGGGGGGGGGGGGGCTCAGATTGTCGCACTCAGAAAGTGAGGTGCAGCCAAGGTCATCCCTCCTGCATTCGCCCTCTACCCTTCCTCCTCTCATCCCTCTATCCCTCCATCCACCCTCAGGTTGAACTGTTTCTCTGAGGGGCGGGTAAGACGTAATGAAAGGTAATGAAATCAACATCGCTTACACCACTCCACCAGTCCAATTAATCGCCACTGTGTGTACGCGTGTGAGTGTGTGTACATGCGTGTGTGTGTGTGTGTGTGTGTGTGTGTGCTGGTACAGTAGTGCTACCTGCATTGCCATGTTAGCTCAGCTACTTGGGTCATATTAGACAATACTAAGTCGACCTGCTCCCCCATGAGTGTATGTCCTATAGCACAGTGAGCATGATTGTTACTGATTTCCTCCAGAACCGACAGGTAATACAGCAGAGCATTGGGGAATTGAATAAGAGAAATGTCATCATGGACAAGTATGTATGAGGAATTTCAACCGCAGATCAACTTCACATTAGAGTTGCCCTGTGGGTAGTAGTATGACAATGAGTCTGTCTGAGACTTGTATGCACCATATATGACGGGGGACCCACATATCACACTGCGTTTTGACCAAACACTCCTTAATCTGTTCTGAATTCACTCCCTCCAGTACTTGACACTCTTTATGTGGTGACACAACTCAGGTCTACCAACTGTCATGCCTTGTGGCACATGATTAAATGGAGTGTTATTATTCTAAATGAAATCTACCTCCACCCACACAGTAGACTAGAAAGCTGTTGTCTAGATGGGTTTCTGATGGGATTAAAGATTGAGTTGAAGTGTCTTGGTGGAAGTTTGGCCTCTGGTTTTAACAGTATGTTACAGTTTTAATAACATTTTACTGCAGTGGGTTAAATCAGGGTCACACAGAGTGGTTCTGGGTAGTCTGAAACAGATCTACTTTGTAACAGAAGGATACTCCTCACACACATGGATATGGGCTAACTAATGTGTATGGGATTGAGTTTGCATCCCAATATTACACTTTATATGCATCATAGAAGATTGAAATATAACACAACTGTTTGACATAGAAACATTGGATTTTTCAGTTAAGAATATCTATATATTTTTGTTTATTAATTATGGAATTATGAAAAATATGAATAACATTACACCCATGAGGCCAATGAGGCTGCTTTTGGTCCTTGACTGCAGGAAAAGGCTACAGAATTCCATAACACATTTTTTTTGAAGCATCAACTGTATCAAGACAAACTGCACTGTTATTAAAAAACATGAAAGCTTCTCTCTTGCATTATTGAACTCCCATGATGTAACCAGTAACCACAAAACCCGTTTTTAAGGGGTTCCCTTACAATTAGGCAAGTGCACCTCTTAAAAAAATACTCACTGTTAATACATTTCAAATATGTTTAATTAGACTGTATTAATTAAAAGAAAATGTCTTTCTTTCTCTCCTTTTTCTTGTTGTTGATAGATCAGTAGCGTGACCTCCAGTTAATTGAAACCCAGGAGACTAAATGATAGATCATCTAAATGATCTATCCATAAAAGGATTTTAGTTTTTTTTTTTAAATAGTCAAAATTCAGTGGCAGGCTACTGCAAGGGCCTGCAGCTACTAAGGCGAGCCTTGCTCCAATCCTTTGCCCTTCCTCCGTCGCCATGGAGAAACAAGTGCTTCCACTAACTAGCTGGGGATACACTAATTAATAGCAGGAAAACACAGTATGTCTACAGGGCAGTTTCCACCCCAAAAGAATGACATCAGTGCACCCTCTGAAAAGTCCCCCTGACGATAATGTGTAGAAAGTAATGATGGCCATAGTGATAATGAAAACCATGCATCCCACAAAACCACGGTAATGAGACAGACTGGATGGATAGTTAGTTAGCAGAGTGGCAGAACTGTCTCTGTACGGTGCATTGCCGGTTTCTCTTTGGTCACCAGGCTGGCTTCTACGGTCCATTTCAGGGTGCAAACTTGGAATCCCTTTACACAAAATAATGCCCTCCATGTTAGACCAAATTCACGTAGGTTACCCGTACTTGCCTGGGTAAGGTAATGATGTTGCTTCTTCATTATAAAATGGGTTACTCTTTATTTTAGTCCTATTTCCCATGGCATTCTCATAATATTTACTAATAGTATACATTGGTTGAAGTTCAAGCTCTCTACCATAGCTAAGCCATATGACACCAATGTCGATTCAAATTTGCAAAACAATTTGATTGGAGGTACACAACATACTCCCCTCGTAATGAGCCCTCTGGCCGTTACCAAGAACCACTTACCAGAATTAACAGGTTATTAGCAATTGAGTTTTCAGAGTATTTTCTCTGGCTACTCAGCTCAAATTCTAGCGAGACTATAGAATTAAAGCGAAAATATAGCATCCATAAAAGGACCATTGGACATAATACATTTTGGATTCACTACAATTGTAGGTGCAACAGTTTTTATTAAATGTAAACTCAGCAAAAAAATAAACGTCCTCTCACTGTCAACTGCGTTTATTTTCAGCAAACTTAACATGTGTAAATATTTGTATGAACATAACAAGATTCAACAACTGAGACATAAACTGAACAAGCTCCACAGACTAACAGAAATGTAATAATGTGTCCCTGAACAAAATCAAAAGTAACAGTCAGTATCTGGTGTGGCCACCAGCTGCATTAAGTACTGCAGTGCATCTCCTACCCATGGACTGCACCAGATTTGCCAGTTCTTGCTGTGAGATGTTACCCCAATCTTCCACCAAGACACCTGCAAATTCCCTGACATTTCTGGGGGGAATGGCCCTAGCCCTCACCCTTTGATCCAACAGGTCCCAGACATGCTCAATGGGATTGAGATCCGGGATCTTCGCTGGCCATGGCAGAACACTGACATTCCTGTCTTGCAGAAAATCACGCACAGAACGAGCAGTATGGCTGGTGGCATTGTCATGCTGGAGGGTCATGTCAGGATGAAGCTGCAGGAAGGGTACCACATGAGGGAGGAGGATGTCTTCCCTGTAACGCACAGCATTGAGATTGCCTGCAACGACAACAAGCTCAGTCCGATGATGCTGTGACACACTGCCCCGGACCGTGATGGACCCTCCACCTCCAAATCGATCCCGCTCCAGAGTACAGGCCTCGATGTAAAGCTCATTCCTTCGACGATAAACGCGAATCTGACCATCACCCCTGATGAGACAAAACCGCGATTCGTCAGTGAAGAGCACTTTTTTCCAGTCCTGTCTGGTCCAGCGACGGTGGGTTTGTGCCCATAGGCGACATTGTTGCCGGTGATGTCTGGTGAGGACCTGCATTACAACAGGCCTACAAGCCCTCTGACCAGCCTCTCTAAGCCTATTGTGGACAGTCTGAGGACTGATGGAGGGTTTGTGCATTCCTGGTGTAACTCGGGCAGTTGTTGTTGCCATCCTGTACCTGTCCCGCAGGTGTGATGTTCGGATGTACCGATCCTGTGCAGATGTTGTTATACGTGGTCTGCCACTGCGAGGACGATCAGCTGTCCGTCCTGTCTCGCTGTACCACTGTCTTAGTCGTCTCACAGTACAGACATTGCAATTTATTGCCCTGGCCACATCTGCAGTCCTCATGCCTCCTTGCAGCATACCTAAGGCACGTTCACGCAGATGAGCAGGGACCCTGGGCATCTTTCTTTTGGTGATTTTCAGAGTCAGTAGAAAGGCCTTTTTAGTGTCATAAGTTTCCATAACTGTGACCTTATTTGCCTACTGTCTGTAAGCTTTTAGTGTCTTAACGACTGTTCCGCAGGTGCATGTTCATTAATTGTTTATGGTTCATCAAACAAGCATGGGGAACAGTGTTTAATCCATTTACAATGAAGATCTGTGAAGTTATTTGGATTTTTAAGAATTATCTTTGAAAGACTGGGTACAGAAAAAGGGACGTTTCTTTTTTGGCTGAGTTTATGTAATTTATCGCTCTCACGTGCACATTGACATCCATTAACAACTAATGATGTGCTACCTTTTTGTAGTATTTCTGACAATGCTAACATCTAGAAGCAAAAACAAAAGCAAGAAGTACCAGTGACTCGCTTAATACAGAAGTGGATAGATGACTCGGATGCTACTCTGAAGGACTGTTTTGCACAGACTGGAATGTTCTGGGATTCATCCAATGGCATTGAGGAGTATACCACCTCAGTCGCTGGCTTCATCAATAAGTGCATCAACGACGTCGTCCCCACAGTGACTGTACGTACATACCCCAACCAAAAGCCATGGATTACAGGCAACATCTGCACTGAGTTAAAGACCACTTTGAAGGAGCGGGACACTAATCCGTAAGTTTATAAGAAATCCCGCTATGCCATCAGACGAACCATCAAACAGAAAAAGTGTCAATACAGGACTAAGATTGAATCCTACTACACCGGCCCTGACGCTCATCGGATGTGGCAGGACTTGCAAACAATTAAGTACAACAAAGAGAAACCCAGTCACGAGCTGCCCAGTGACGCAAGCCTACCAGACGAGCTAAATGCCTTTTATGCTCGCTTCGAGGCAAGCAACACTGAAGCATGCATGAGAGCACCAGCTGTTCAGAATGACTGTGTTATCACGCCCTCCATAGCCGATGTGAGCAAAGACTTTAAACAGGTCAACATTCACAAGGCCGCAGGGCCAGACGGATTACAAAGACGTGTTCTCAGAGCATGCGTTGACCGACTATCAAGGTATTACGAGTCTGTAATACCGACATATTTCAAGCAGACGACCATAGTTCCTGTGCCCAAGAAAGCGAAGGTAACCTACCTAAACGATTACTATAGGAAAAGGAGGGCCGAACAGTCCCCCATTAACATCGATGGAGCTGTAGTGGAGCGGGTCGAGTGTTTCAAGTTCCTTGGTGTCCACATCACCAACAAACTATCATGGTCCAAACACTCCAAGACACTCGTGAAGAGGCCACAACAACACATTTTCCCCCTCAGGAGACTGAAAAGATTGGGCATGGGTCCCCAGGTGAGTAATCGCTGTTTTGATATCCAGAAGCTCTTTTCGGGTAAAAAAAAAAACGGTGGGAGAAACATTATGTAAAAATAACTTACAAATAATGTGAGAAAAAAAAACATATTGGTTAAGAGCCCGTAAAACAGCAGTCCTTTGTTTGTCTGCTGGTGGCATTCAGACGTCTTTGTACCCACAACTTGAAATGGAAAACCAATGAATGGAAGACTTTTACTCTCCCAACTGTATTTTTCTCCTGTCAAAGGCTGTGCATCTGTTGAAGGTCAAGAATAAGATATATGTCACGCCCTGGTCTTAGTATTTTGTTTTTTCTTTATTATTTTGATCAGGCCAGGGTGTGACATGGGTTATTTTATGTGGTGTGTTTTGTCTAGGGGTTTGTTGTAGGTAATGGGATAGTGGTTAGTGGGGTTGTCTAGAATAGTCTATGGCTGCCTGGAGTAGTTCTCAATCAGAGGCAGGTGTTTATCGTTGTCTCTGATTGGGAACCATATTTAGGCAGCCATATTCTTTGAGTGTTTGGTGGGTGATTGTTCCTGTCTCTGTATTTGTTAGCACCAGATAAGGCTGTTTAGGTTTTCACGTTTATTGTTTTTGTATTGTTCATCTTTTATTAAACATGTATTGAAATAACCACGCTGCATTTTGGTCCGCCTCTCCTTCGACGGAAGAAAACCGTAACAATATATTACTATTAGAATGAAAGGCTTGTAGGGAAACTAACAATGTTGCTCTATCAAACAGGACAACTGTTCTGTGCTTGGAATGGAATCCCTTATGCTAGCTCGTTTTAGATGAGAGTAGCAACAGTTAGCTTGCTAACTCATTTTAGACGAGAGTAGCAACAGTTAGCTAGTTATCTCAAAGAGAAAAGACATTTCACCCTTTTGCGCAAAACTTTTGTCGTTTCTAAATTACAGGAATTGTTGATGTTGCCAATTCTTGTTCCCGATTGTATTTAGTTATTTGGTCCTCAAACTTGAACTCAAGATATGCCATTTCGAAAATGAGGTGTTCACCGCGAACCGGAAAATGCGTCATCACACTCCCTCATCTGATTGGTTGGGTAGACTTTGTGTTTGTAGTAACTAGGGACGACCCATCCAAATGCCAGTCCTACATTTTTCCACAAAACATAGGTTGTTAGCTAGCTAGCTAGCTACAGTTGAAGTCGGAAGTTTACATACACTTAGGTTGAGTCATTAACACGCGTTTTTCAACCACTCCACAAATTTCTTGTTAACAAATTATAGTTTTGGCAAGTTGGTGAGGACATCTACTTTGTGCATGACACAAGTAATTTTTCCAACAATTATTTACAGACAGATTATTAAATTTATAATTCACTATAATCACAATTCCAGTGGGTCAGAAGTTTACATACACTAAGATGACTGTGCCTTTAAACAGCTTGGAAAATTCCAGAAAATTATGTCATGGCTTTAGAAGCTTCTGATAGGCTAATTGACATCATTTGAGTCAATTGGAGGTGTATCAGAAAAAAAATAGATCTCCACAAGTCTGGTTCATCCCTGGGAGCAATTTCCAAACGCCTGAATGTACCACGTTCATCTGTACAAACAATAGTACGCAAGTATAAACACCATGGGACCACTCAGCCGCCATACCACTCAGGAAGGAGACACATTCTTTCTCCCAGAGATTAACGTACTTTGGTGTGAAATGTGCCTATCAATCCCAGAACAAAAGCAAAGGACCTTGAGAAGATACTGGAGGAAGCATGTACAAAGGTATCTATAGCCACTGTAAAACGAGTGTCGACATAACCTGAAAGGCCGCTCCAAAACCGCCATAAAAAAAGCCAGACTATGGTCTGCAACTGCACATGGGGACAAATATTGTACTTTTTGGAGAAATGTCCTCTGGTCTGATGAAACAAAAATAGAACTGTTTGGCCATAATGACCATCGTTATGGTTGGAGGATAAAGGGGGAGGCCTGCAAGCCGAAGAACACCATCCCAACCGGGAAGCATGGGGGTGGCAGCATCATGTCGTAGGGATGCTTTGCTGCAGGAGGAACTGGTGCACTTCACAAAATAGATGGCATCATGAGGCAGGAAAATTATGTTGATATATTGAAGCAACATCTCAAGACATCAGTTAAATTTTGGTCGCAAATTGGTCTTCCAAATGGACAATGACCCCAAGCATACTTCCAAAGTTGTGGAAAATGGCTTAAGGACAACAAAGTGAAGGTATTGGAGTCGCCATCACAAAGCCCTGACCTCAATCCTATAGAAAATGTGTGGGCAGAACTGAAAAAGTGTGTGCGAGCAAGGAGGCCTACAAACCTGACTCTGTTACACCAGCTCTGTCAAGAGGAATGGGCCAAAATTCTCCCAAATTATTGTGGGAAGCTTGTGGAAGGCTACCCAAACCATTTGACCCAAGTTAAACAATTTAAAGACAATGCTACTAAATACTAATTGAGTGTACGTAAACTTCTGACTAACTGGGAATGTGATGAAAGAAATAAAAGCTGAAATGAATAATTCTCTCTGCTATTATTCTGACATTTCACAATCTTAAAATAAAGTGGTGATCCTAACTGACCTAAAATGGGGAATTATTACTAGGATTAAATGTCAGGAATTGTGAAAAACTGCGTTTAAATGTATTTGGCCAAGGTGTATGTAAACATCCGACTTCAACTGTAGATCAGTTCAAAACCAACACTAAACTTTGGGCAAATTGTCATGCTGCTTACAATGCCTGCAATGGGCTTAGCTACTCCAAAGTCCAAGCTACTGTAAGAGCTAGCAGAAGGTTTGAATCCTAAGCAACATGTATACAAATGGTTTGAAGTACAATATACCAACATATGGTAGCTACTGTAGTAGCTAAAAGCTGTGTGCTGGAAAACCTTGGTAGAGCGTGGGTGGAATAAGCATTGTGGTGCTTCTGAATTTCTTTTATTTTTCAGCTTCAGACCAACTTCTAATTTAAACATACTTTTTTAGATTTTAATACATTATATGGTTACAATGGTTACTTCCCAGCAATTCAGTGCACCACAACAGGTGGCTGAATTGGTACCAAATTATATGTACTGGTGCTTATTTCAAATGAATCACCAAGAAAGCAGAAGGTGATTATTAGGCAAAAACGAGGTAAATAGAGGGTGGTAAAACAAAGGGCAAGCATATAATCCAGAATCCCCCATTCCAACCCTGTATTACTGAAAGTGCAAAGGGATTGTTGACAGTGACAAGCTTTATGGCAAATTGTGGTGTGTGGGCGTTAGGCTTAATGGTGTGGGTGAAATGTTGGATGCCCATCTTCCAAACAATATCCCCTTAGGGGAACCGGCTTACGGTACCAATACAGCTACTGTCACGGACCCCCGCCAGGAGAATTCCTTATCAGCCCTGTCCCTTAACAACCTGGAGCTGAGGATCCACCCTTCTCCCGCAGCTATAGGCAACCCAGCCGTGCGTGCATCATCATCACGGGAGGCACCTGGGACTTCTGTTGGTCTGAGTCCAAACTACACTGGATTCAGTGGTGTTGAATGTGCTCCAGAGAAACCAGTAATGGGGCCACTCCTTCCTTCCTGGCCAGATATGTAGCTAGCTCCCTTTTGGAAGGAGGAGGGTCAGATGTTTTTTAATTTTTTTTTTTTAAACCTAATTACTGAATATGGTAAATCTGCCTCGGGGTTATCATTATTGATGTTAAACCCCAAGGACATACACACATATGGGCTCCTATCTCTGAGCTGCTTCATTAGTTCACCATAATATACTTCCTCTCTCGCATGCAGCCGCTGACATTGAGGTGGGAAACGGGGGCCCCATAATTAAGAAACGCGTCTGCGTCTGTGCTGTTTTGTTTGCTTCTAAAGGGATACGTAACACAGGCACCGCAGCCACGTTGTCCCTCAAATCTGTGCTCCCAGCATCCCCCTCTCCTTCAAGACAAATTAATAGACAACCGCCACTGAAGCGTTACATTGCTTTGCGTTTGCCGACAACTGGATTTGTATTTTTATTAGAACAACAGCCTTCTGCTTTTTTTGTTTTTTCATGAAACAACTTTTCGAGGTTGTCCAAGAACAGTCGTAATGAGTATTACATCAGCAACACAGTGACGCATTGTATGGATCATATTGTGTCAAAGCATACATTTGGAAAATGTGAAAAATGAATTATAGAGCAACAAGGAGAGTGGATTTTGTTGTTGTTATGTCTCCATATAAACATTACTGTTATGTGCCGTAGCTGGTTCCCATAGAGATGAAATGAAGGCCTTGCTTGATTTTTAGTCTAGTTTCCATTCAGTATCAAGATCTCTCCCCTGAAGAAGTGGGCACTGCACATACCAGCTGTGTCCTCATATTCCTGTTGTTCACCATCATTACTTCTCCTTCGCATGACAGCCACACACTCACCTTCCCCATTCACTCAATCCCCCATTCTCTCATCCCCCATTCACTCAATCCCCCATTCTCTCATCCCCCATTCTCTCATCCCCCATTCTCTCATCCCCATTCTCTCATCCTCCATTCTCTCATCCCCCATTCTCTCATCCCCCATTCTCTCATCCCCCATTCTCTCATCCTCCATTCTCTCATCCCCCATTCTCTCATCCCCCATTCACTCAATCCCCCATTCTCTCATCCCCCATTCTCTCATCCCCCATTCTCTCATCCCCCATTCTCTCATCCCCCATTCTCTCATCCCCCATTCTCTCATCCTCCATTCTCTCATCCCCCATTCTCTCATCCTCCATTCTCTCATCCCCCATTCACTCAATCCCCCATTCTCTCATCCCCCATTCTCTCATCCCCCATTCTCTCATCCCCCATTCTCTCATCACCCATTCTCTCATCCCCCATTCTCTCATCCCCCATTCTCTCATCCTCCATTCTCTCATCCCCCATTCTCTCATCCCCCATTCTCTCATCCCCCATTCTCTCATCCCCCATTCTCTCATCCCCCATTCTCTCCACCACCAGAGATGTTTTCCACCATCTAACATTTTATTTCCCTTCCCTTATCCCTCTACCTTGCGGTTGAGGGGGTCCTGCTCTTGAACACAGTCAGGGGGAATCTCCCTCAAGCCGGGTGTTGTGTACCCGTGCTTTGCCTTGCCACATACGCATGTCATGGAGTGTCAGGGCCAAGGTGGGCCCCTGATGTGATCGGCCCTGATGGCAGCATATTCTCTGCTGATGGCGGTCATGGCGATTCCCAGGTATCAAGCCACCACTGCGCTCCTTTCATACGAGAGGGCTGTTCTGGGGCCCACAACTACAATCCACTCTTCCCAGGCTGCGTCAGGATTCAACATGGCAGCCCTGTTTTCCCAACGTCGTTGCACCCCCATGCTCCACTTCCCTCATTTGACTACCTATTATTCCGTTCCACTGAGCTCCACTTTAGAAAAGTCTCTTATATACAGACCAGACAGGAACCTGCTCCTGGAACACCTAGCCTCTATATAGCTAGCTCCAAGATGGAGGCTTACATATGGTATATAGGCTATGATACAGGTATAAAGTGTGTTTCCTCCCTCCCTGGCTGGTTAAAGATGCACTGTGCATTATTTAAGTAGTATATAATTAAATATGTGGCTTTGCAAGAGACTTTCAGAGAGATTTTCCACACACTGAGCACTGACTGGAACCCAGGGGGCTGATGGCTGTGTAATACCATGCTCACACGAGAGAGAGAATAAGAGAGAGTAAGAGAGAGAGTAAGAGCGAGAGAGAGAGAGAGAGAGAATAAGAGAGAGTAAGAGCAAGAGAGATAGAGAGAGTAAGAGCGAGAGAGAGAATAAGAGAGAGAAAGTAAGAGCGAGAGAGAGTAAGAGAGAGTAAGAGCGAGAGAGAGAATAAGAGAGAGAGAGTAAGAGCGAGAGAGAGTAAGAGAAAGTAAGAGCGAGAGAGAGAGTAAGAGCGAGAGAGAGTAAGAGAGAGTAAGAACGAGAGAAGAGAGAGTAAGAGAGCGAGAGAGTAAGAGAGAGAGAGAATAAGAGAGTGAGAGAGAGTGAGAGAGAGAGAAAGAGAGAGTAAGAGTAAGAGAGAGAGAGAGAGAAAGAGAGAGAGAGAGAATACGAGAGAGTAAGAGAGAGTAAGAAAGAGAGAGAGAAAGAGAGAGTAAGAGAGAGTGAGAGAGAGAGAGAGAGAGAGAGAGAGAAAGAGAGAGTAAGAGAGAGTGAGAGAGAGAGAGAGTAGGAGAGAGAGAGAGAGAGAGAGAGAGAGAGAGAGAGTAGGAGAGAGAGAGAGAGAGAGAGAGAGTGAGAGAGAGAGTAGGAGAGAGAGAGAGAGAGAGAGAGAGAGTAGGGGAGAGAGAGAGAGAGAGAAGGAGAGAGAGAGAGAGAGAGAGAGAGAGAGAGAGAGAGGAGCAGTGGTTAACATTCTGCATTTGCCCGCCCCTCGTAATTTATTGAAACTCATCTGTAACATGGCATGGCACTGATTTATATATTGATTTGAAAAATAAATACAAGTGATAGAAACCTGAAACCTGATGGACTGTCGCGACATGCAGGAGTAACGATATGAAACATTGGGAGGAAATTAGATAATATGCCCCCCTAGACAACTGTAGCCACCAGCCCATTCATTATTAGCTTGATATTTATTATTACGAATTTCTCTTCATGAGTGACTGCAGAATATGTGGTTCGGCTCAAGCTGTTAAGTCCCTGACAGGAATGAAGTGTGGGAACCTTCTGGCTGTTGGCTGCTGACAGCAAATTTGGAGTGGAAGATTCATTACATGCATTATTGTAACACACACACACGCACGCACGCGCGCCCTCGCAAATCCACACCGATACACACACACACACACACACAGATATGCTACACACTCACACAATATTTTCATGCAAGGATAGATGGACGTAGTTTCAATAACTTGGTCACATCATGATCTGAATATATACACATGGTTGCCATGGCCACCGGGGTTAACACCTACTTTACATTCCAGCGCACACATTTATCTGTTCTGAGCCCACCAAGTATATGAAAATGAATGCAATAAAGTCGTGCACACTTACATCATGAACAGAAACGCATGCTCATGCATGCTTATCGTTCCAGACTCACTAGACTACACTACATTTACTGGAACAGCGGGGGTGGGGTGGGTTGGGGGGGCAGCTGTTTAAAGGAATTCCTACTTTCCTTGCCAAGGCTTTCACCACCAGTTTAAAACGACTTTATAATCACAGACAGCACAGTCAAATAAATCGTAACAACATACAGTAGGGCTGCCATCCAAGCCAGGGACATGATTTTTTTTTAAAAACATTTATTGTCGAGGCACAGACAACGGAAAAAAAATGGCATCATCCCATTTCTCCAGCTCACTTTACCAGGCCCCCTTGCTAATTATGACTGCAATCATTGATGCATTTTGTATCCTTTACATGAATTACAGTGAGGAGGACGCTAAACATCTGCCTCGGGGCTGCGAAAATATGTCCCTGCTAAACAGATGGCCTTCATATTAGGAGTGTGTTCATTTGGAGGCAGGAGGGTGGTAATGAGTTTGGGTGGAAGGTGCTGCTGCTGCTGTGGGGCTTCATGTTGGAGGAAGGCCCAGCGTCAAAGAAAGGGTGTTTATTTTTGTTTTCTGTTGCAAAACGTTTTGCTACGGTGTGTCCAAATGAGCATGACCCAGGTTTCGCCGTACTTCAACATGATAGGACACTTCTGTTGAAAGAATCTGTGTTGACTTTCCTTACCCTTCAACAGGAGTCCCTGATTATATTCAGCCGTGGGCCAATTTTTCTTTGTGTGGAGAGTCGGGGTTCTGGAAACACTGCAAATTGACCGCAACAATCCCAAACAGATATAGTATTTGACAAAAACAGAATCATTTCAAACATTGATTACACTGGGATACCAGATACTGTACTATCATCACATAGGCCTTTGTTTATGCGTGGGAATATTTGGGAACTGAATTCCGAAATTAAAACTTCAAACTGATTTCCTGGTGATTTTACAGTATTTTATGTCCAACAACGAAAATGTAATAAATAATAATAATAAATAAATAAAAGTGTTGCTCAGAACTCTTGGGGGGGGGGGGAATAAAATCCTCAGGGGGCTGTCTATTGGGGAACCCTGCCTTACAAAGCACAAATGATTGGCTAACTAAATTGGAGCAATGTCTCTCATTTTACCATCCTTCTGTTGACTTGTTGCCCATCCGTACTCACAATAACATCCTATCCTATAACTTAACCCTCTCCAGTCTCCACAGATCTACTCAAGCCATCCACTGACTACAACTCAGATCTGTGGGAGGTACACAGGGAGAGCTCATGACCTACGCTCGGCCTACTAGCTGGTGGTAGCCCAGCATTACAGTACACCCACACTCCATACAGCCTCCATGTCCAGCGACTACTCTCTCACAACCACCCAGGCCCAAGGATGAAAACGGCTGCTCCCACTGAACTAAGAGCTGTAACGAATAGGCTGACAGACCACCCCGCTGTGGCAATTTGAATCGGACGACATTATATACCACCCTATTTGCTGTTGTGATGAGCTGTAGACAACTCACATTATTTATTAACAGAGGTCAGCAGAACAGCGCAGAGGTCACTGGACCCAGGTAAAAGGGTGACATTAATAAGAGAGAGGCAGAGGCGGTGAGAGAGAAAAAGAGAGAGAGGCAGTGATAGAGAGAGAGGGAGGCGGTGATAGAGAAAAAGAGAGAGAGGCAGTGATAGAGAGAGAGAGGGGCGGTGATAGAGAGAGAGAGAGAGAGGCGGTGATAGAGAGAGAGAGAGGCAGTGATAGAGAGAGAGAGGGAGGCGGTGATAGAGAGAGGCGGTGATAGAGAGAGAGAGAGACGGTGATAGAGAGAGAGAGACGGTGATAGAGAGTGAGGCGGTGATAGAGAGAGAGAGAGAGAGAGAGGCGGTGATAGAGAGAGAGAGGCGGTGATAGAGAGAGAGAGGCGGTGATAGAGAGAGAGAGAGAGACGGTGATAGAGAGAGAGAGAGGCGGTGATAGAGAGAGAGAGGCGGTGATAGAGAGAGAGAGAGAGAGAGACGGTGATAGAGAGAGAGACGGTGATAGAGAGAGAGACGGTGATAGAGAGAGAGACAGTGATAGAGAGAGAGAGACAGTGATAGAGAGAGAGAGAGAGAGAGGCGGTGATAGAGAGAGAGAGAGACGGTGATAGAGAGAGAGAGAGACGGTGATAGAGAGAGAGAGAGACGGTGATAGAGAGAGAGAGACGGTGATAGAGAGAGAGACGGTGATGGAGAGAGAGACGGTGATAGAGAGAGAGAGAGGCGGTGATAGAGAGAGAGAGAGGCGGTGATAGAGAGAGAGAGAGAGAGAGGCGGTGATAGAGAGAGAGAGGTGGTGATAGAGAGAGAGAGAGGCGGTGATAGAGGGAGAGACGGTGATAGAGAGAGAACAACCCATATTTATGCTTATTTATTTTATCTTGTGTCCTTTAACCATTTGTACATTGTTAAAACACTGTATATATATATATATAATATGACATTTGTAATGTCTTTACTGTTTTGAAACCTCTGTATGTGTAATGTTTACTGTTAATTTTTGTTGTTTTTCACTTTATATTTTCACTTTGTATGTTGTCTACCTCACTTGCTTTGGCAATGTTAACACATGTTTCCCATGCCAATAAAGCCCTTGAATTGAATTGAATTGAATTGAATTGAGAGAGAGAGGCGGTGATAGAGAGAGAGAGGCGGTGATAGAGAGAGAGAGAGACGGTGATAGAGAGAGAGGCGGTGATAGAGAGAGAGACGGTGATAGAGAGAGAGACGGTGATAGAGAGAGAGAAACGGTGATAGAGAGAGAGAGGCGGTGATAGAGAGAGAAACGGTGATAGAGAGAGAGAGAGAGAGAGAGAGAGAGAGAGAGAGAGAGAGAGAGAGGCGGTGATAGAGAGAGAGAGGCGGTGATAGAGAGAGAGAGAGAGAGACGGTGATAGAGAGAGAGAGAGACGGTGATAGAGAGAGAGACGGTGATAGAGAGAGAGAGACGGTGATAGAGAGAGAGACGGTGATAGAGAGAGAGACAGTGATAGAGAGAGAGACGGTGATAGAGAGAGAGAGACGGTGATAGAGAGAGAGAGAGGCGGTGATAGAGAGAGAGAGAGGCGGTGATAGAGAGAGAGAGACGGTGATAGAGAGAGAGACGGTGATAGAGAGAGAGACAGTGATAGAGAGAGAGACGGTGATAGAGAGAGAGAGACGGTGATAGAGAGAGAGAGAGGCGGTGATAGAGAGAGAGAGAGGCGGTGATAGAGAGAGAGAGATGCGGTGATAGAGAGATAGAGAGGCGGTGATAGAGAGAGAGAGAGACGGTGATAGAGAGAGAGGCGGTGATAGAGAGAGAGAGGCGGTGATAGAGAGAGAGAGAGAGAGAGACGGTGATAGAGAGAGAGACGGTGATAGAGAGAGAGACGGTGATAGAGAGAGAGACAGTGATAGAGAGAGAGAGACAGTGATAGAGAGAGAGAGAGAGAGAGGCGGTGATAGAGAGAGAGAGAGACGGTGATAGAGAGAGAGAGAGACGGTGATAGAGAGAGAGAGAGACGGTGATAGAGAGAGAGAGACGGTGATAGAGAGAGAGACGGTGATGGAGAGAGAGACGGTGATAGAGAGAGAGAGAGGCGGTGATAGAGAGAGAGAGAGGCGGTGATAGAGAGAGAGAGAGAGAGAGGCGGTGATAGAGAGAGAGAGGTGGTGATAGAGAGAGAGAGAGGCGGTGATAGAGGGAGAGACGGTGATAGAGAGAGAACAACCCATATTTATGCTTATTTATTTTATCTTGTGTCCTTTAACCATTTGTACATTGTTAAAACACTGTATATATATATATATAATATGACATTTGTAATGTCTTTACTGTTTTGAAACCTCTGTATGTGTAATGTTTACTGTTAATTTTGGTTGTTTTTCACTTTATATATTCACTTTGTATGTTGTCTACCTCACTTGCTTTGGCAATGTTAACACATGTAAGCCCTTGAATTGAATTGAATTGAATTGAGAGAGACGGTGATGGAGAGAGAGACGGTGATAGAGAGAGAGAGAGGCGGTGATAGAGAGAGAGAGAGAGGCGGTGATAGAGAGAGAGAGAGGCGGTGATAGAGAGAGAGAGAGGCGGTGATAGAGAGAGAGAGAGGCAGTGATAGAGAGAGGCGGTGATAGAGAGAGAGACGGTGATAGAGAGAGAGAGAGACGGTGATAGAGAGAGAGACGGTGATAGAGAGAGACGGTGATAGAGAGAGAGACGGTGATAGAGAGAGAGACAGTGATAGAGAGAGAGACGGTGATAGAGAGAGAGACGGTGATAGAGAGAGAGAGAGAGGCGGTGATAGAGAGAGAGAGAGAGGCGGTGATAGAGAGAGAGAGAGAGAGAGGCGGTGATAGAGAGAGAGAGGCGGTGATAGAGAGAGAGAGAGGCAGTGATAGAGGGAGAGAGAGGCGGTGATAGAGAGAGAGAGATACGGTGATAGAGAGAGAGACGGTGATAGAGAGAGACGGTGATAGAGAGAGAGACAGTGATAGAGAGAGAGACGGTGATAGAGAGAGAGACGGTGATAGAGAGAGAGAGAGAGAGAGGCGGCGATAGAGAGAGAGAGAGAGGCGGTGATAGAGAGAGAGAGAGGCGGTGATAGAGAGAGAGAGGCGGTGATAGAGAGAGAGAGAGGCGGTGATAGAGGGAGAGAGAGGCGGTGATAGAGAGAGAGAGGCGGTGATAGAGAGAGAGAGAGACGGTGATAGAGAGAGAGACAGTGATAGAGAGAGAGACAGTGATAGAGAGAGAGACAGTGATAGAGAGACGGTGATGGAGAGAGAGCGAGAGAGAGAGGACAATGAACAGTCCTGTGAGGGTTCCACTGTAGCCTGGAGACACTAGAACCTTGAGGAGGATCTATCACTTTGTCAGCACTGAGAAGCTAACAGCTTTTATGAAATACCAAATTACTAATTGCCCTGTGTTGTTTTCTTGCCTGGATGTCAGCTTGTAACATCTCCAGTTCCATTACACCTCTAACAGAGCAGTATCCTGCCATCTACAGAGCAGTATCCTGCCATCTACAGAGCAGTATCCTGCCATCTACAGAGCAGTATCCTGCCATCTACAGAGCTGGCTAATATTGTCATTTCACACCAAGCTACGGAGGACCAGTGTCATCTTCCCTCAAATAATTTTCATTAGCTGACAGACTATTTGTATTGGCAAAATCTTACAGATTGCACCTATAATACCCATGTTAGTTAAATCCTTTAGACCAGGGTCCACCCTTTAGATGTAGACTAGAGTCCACCCTTTAGATGGTAGACCAGGGTCCACCCTTTAGATGGTAGACCAGGGTCCACCCTTTAGATGGTAGACCAGGGTCCACCCTTTAGATGGTAGACCAGGGTCCACCCTTTAGATGGTAGACCAGGGTCCACCCTTTAGATGGTAGACCAGGGTCCACCCTTTAGATGGTAGACCAGGGTCCACCCTTTAGATGGTAGACCAGGGTCCACCCTTTAGATGGTAGACCAGGGTCCACCCTTTAGATGTAGACCAGGGTCCACCCTTTAGATGGTAGACCAGGGTCCACCCTTTAGATGGTAGACTAGAGTCCACCATTTAGATGTAGACTAGAGTCCACCCTTTAGATGTAGACCAGGGTCCACCCTTTAGATGTAGACTAGAGTCCACCCTTGAGATGGTAGACCAGGGTCCACCCTTTAGATGTAGACCAGGGTCCACCCTTTAGATGTAAATTAGGGTCCACCCTTTAGATGGTAGACTAGGGTCCACCCTTTAGATGGTAGACCAGGGTCCACCCTTTAGATGTAGACTAGGGTCCACCCTTTAGATGGTAGACCAGGGTCCACCCTTTAGATGTAAATTAGTGTCAACCCTTTAGATGGTAGACTAGGGTCCACCCTTTAGATGGTAGACCAGGGTCCACCCTTTAGATGTAGACTAGAGTCCACCCTTTAGATGGTAGACTATGGTCCACCCTTTAGATGGTAGACCAGGGTCCACCCTTTAGATGGTAGACCAGGGTCCACCCTTTAGATGTAGACCAGGGTCCACCCTTTAGATGTAGACCAGGGTCCACCCTTTAGATGGTAGACTAGAGTCCACCCTTTAGATGGTAGACCAGGGTCCACCCTTTAGATGTAGACCAGGGTCCACCCTTTAGATGGTAGACCAGGGTCCACCCTTTAGATGGTAGACCAGGGTCCACCCTTTAGATGGTAGACCAGGGTCCACCCTTTAGATGTAAATTAGGGTCCACCCTTTAGATGGTAGACTAGGGTCCACCCTTTAGATGGTAGACCAGGGTCCACCCTTTAGATGTAGACTAGGGTCCACCCTTTAGATGGTAGACCAGGGTCCACCCTTTAGATGTAAATTAGGGTCCACCCTTTAGATGGTAGACTAGGGTCCACCCTTTAGATGGTAGACCAGGGTCCACCCTTTAGATGTAGACTAGAGTCCACCCTTTAGATGGTAGACCAGGGTCCACCCTTTAGATGGTAGACCAGGGTCCACCCTTTAGATGTAAATTAGGGTCCACCCTTTAGATGGTAGACTAGGGTCCACCCTTTAGATGGTAGACCAGGGTCCACCCTTTAGATGTAGACTAGAGTCCACCCTTTAGATGGTAGACCAGGGTCCACCCTTTAGATGTAGACCAGGGTCCACCCTTTAGATGGTAGACCAGGGTCCACCCTTTAGATGTAGACCAGGGTCCACCCTTTAGATGGTAGACCAGGGTCCACCCTTTAGATGGTAGACCAGGGTCCACCCTTTAGATGGTAGACCAGGGTCCACCCTTTAGATGGTAGACCAGGGTCCACCCTTTAGATGGTAGACCAGGGTCCACCCTTTAGATGGTAGACCAGGGTCCACCCTTTAGATGGTAGACCAGGGTCCACCCTTTAGATGTAGACTAGAGTCCACCCTTTAGATGTAGACTAGAGTCCACCCTTTAGATGTAGACCAGGGTCCACCCTTTAGATGGTAGACCAGGGTCCACCCTTTAGATGTAGACCAGGGTCCACCCTTTAGATGTAGACCAGAGTCCACCCTTTAGATGTAGACCAGGGTCCACCCTTTAGATGGTAGACCAGGGTCCACCCTTTAGATGGTAGACCAGGGTCCACCCTTTAGATGGTAGACCAGGGTCCACCCTTTAGATGGTAGACTAGGGTCCACCCTTTAGATGGTAGACCAGGGTCCACCCTTTAGATGTAGACTAGAGTCCACCCTTTAGATGGTAGACTATGGTCCACCCTTTAGATGGTAGACCAGGGTCCACCCTTTAGATGGTAGACCAGGGTCCACCCTTTAGATGTAGACCAGGGTCCACCCTTTAGATGTAGACCAGGGTCCACCCTTTAGATGGTAGACTAGAGTCCACCCTTTAGATGGTAGACCAGGGTCCACCCTTTAGATGTAGACCAGGGTCCACCCTTTAGATGGTAGACCAGGGTCCACCCTTTAGATGGTAGACCAGGGTCCACCCTTTAGATGGTAGACCAGGGTCCACCCTTTAGATGTAAATTAGGGTCCACCCTTTAGATGGTAGACTAGGGTCCACCCTTTAGATGGTAGACCAGGGTCCACCCTTTAGATGTAGACTAGGGTCCACCCTTTAGATGGTAGACCAGGGTCCACCCTTTAGATGTAAATTAGGGTCCACCCTTTAGATGGTAGACTAGGGTCCACCCTTTAGATGGTAGACCAGGGTCCACCCTTTAGATGTAGACTAGAGTCCACCCTTTAGATGGTAGACCAGGGTCCACCCTTTAGATGGTAGACCAGGGTCCACCCTTTAGATGTAAATTAGGGTCCACCCTTTAGATGGTAGACTAGGGTCCACCCTTTAGATGGTAGACCAGGGTCCACCCTTTAGATGTAGACTAGAGTCCACCCTTTAGATGGTAGACCAGGGTCCACCCTTTAGATGTAGACCAGGGTCCACCCTTTAGATGGTAGACTAGAGTCCACCCTTTAGATGGTAGACCAGGGTCCACCCTTTAGATGTAGACCAGGGTCCACCCTTTAGATGGTAGACCAGGGTCCACCCTTTAGATGGTAGACCAGGGTCCACCCTTTAGATGGTAGACCAGGGTCCACCCTTTAGATGGTAGACCAGGGTCCACCCTTTAGATGGTAGACCAGGGTCCACCCTTTAGATGGTAGACCAGGGTCCACCCTTTAGATGGTAGACCAGGGTCCACCCTTTAGATGTAGACTAGAGTCCACCCTTTAGATGTAGACTAGAGTCCACCCTTTAGATGTAGACCAGGGTCCACCCTTTAGATGGTAGACCAGGGTCCACCCTTTAGATGTAGACCAGGGTCCACCCTTTAGATGGTAGACCAGGGTCCACCCTTTAGATGGTAGACCAGGGTCCACCCTTTAGATGTAGACCAGAGTCCACCCTTTAGATGTAGACCAGGGTCCACCCTTTAGATGTAGACCAGGGTCCACCCTTTAGATGGTAGACCAGGGTCCACCCTTTAGATGGTAGACCAGGGTCCACCCTTTAGATGGTAGACCAGGGTCCACCCTTTAGATGTAGACCAGAGTCCACCCTTTAGATGGTAGACCAGGGTCCACCCTTTAGATGTAGACCAGGGTCCACCCTTTAGATGTAGACCAGGGTCCACCCTTTAGATGGTAGACCAGGGTCCACCCTTTAGATGGTAGACCAGGGTCCACCCTTTAGATGTAGACCAGAGTCCATCCTTTAGAGTAGACCAGGGTCCACCCTTTAGATGGTAGACCAGGGTCCACCCTTTAGATGTAGACCAGGGTCCACCCTTTAGATGTAGACCAGGGTCCACCCTTTAGATGTAGACCAGGGTCCACCCTTTAGATGTAGACCAGGGTCCACCCTTTAGATGTAGACCAGGGTCCACCCTTTAGATGTAGACCAGGGTCCACCCTTTAGATGTAGACCAGGGTCCACCCTTTAGATGTAGACCAGGGTCCACCCTTTAGATGGTAGACCAGGGTCCACCCTTTAGATGGTAGACCAGGGTCCACCCTTTAGATGGTAGACCAGGGTCAACCCTTTAGATGTAGACCAGGGTCCACCCTTTAGATGTAGACCAGGGTCCACCCTTTAGATGTAGACCAGGGTCCACCCTTTAGATGTAGACCAGGGTCCACCCTTTAGATGTAGACCAGGGTCCACCCTTTAGATGTAGACCAGGGTCCACCCTTTAGATGTAGACCAGGGTCCACCCTTTAGATGGTAGACCAGGGTCCACCCTTTAGATGGTAGACCAGGGTCCACCCTTTAGATGGTAGACCAGGGTCCACCCTTTAGATGGTAGACCAGGGTCCACCCTTTAGATGGTAGACCAGGGTCCACCCTTTAGATGTAGACCAGGGTCAACCCTTTAGACGGTAGACCAGGGTCCACCCTTTAGATGTAAATTAGGGTCCACCCTTAAAGGGAAGGCAAGTTGAATGTCTCAAACTTCCTGCTAGTCTTTTCCCAGAGTGGAGCTGTTTGTTCACTAGAGTGGTGGTAGCACATCAAAGGCTCTTTGGTGTAAAACAGACCAAACCGTACCAGCTGAATGGGGATAGATGGGCAGATGACAACCTGCGCCCTGCGTTGTCATCTGTAAAAACCATATGTATTCTAACGCCACAGGTTACACACATATTTCTCTCTCTTTCCCTTTGAGGATGGCAGAAACCGAAGAGACCAAGATGTATGTTTCTCCCGAACGTCACCCTGACACACAAACACACACGTGATGTTCCACTCATCCAAATGGCATCTAACGCCAAACCCTTTCAACAATGTTTGTTTTCGCTCTAGTGCCATCTTATTCCAGGATGACTAATAAAACAAGCCCGGGGCCATCTGATGGGTAAACATCTGAGAAGCTCCTTGGCAGCCGTTCAACTCCCTCCTCTGCAGCCAATGGATAAGAGATGGCTGGCAAGCTAGCTACTTACACTGTAATAAATAAATGAAAACACGAAGAAAAAAACTACCTTTTGAATAAACTTCCCAGTTTGTTTTTAATGTAAAAAGAGCTAACCTTTCACCAAAATATTTGCGAACACGTTTATTATACACTTCCGAGCATGACAAGATGTCAATGTGCTGCTGAGCGGTATTTTGTACAATTGGATATAAATGACAAATAAACCATAAGAAGACATTTCTCAGACAATCATTGAGTAAAACATTTTTTTTTTGTCTTCTGGCACATGCAGGTGAAAATAAACATTCCATTTCGGGACATGATCAGTTCAATAAAAGTTTATAGCTTATCTTTCAACTGTCTCGTCCCCCTTCGTCTTGCACAGGCTAAAGTCATTAGTCACTTACAGTGCAAAACTGTGCTATTAAGGTTAGCTAAGAGGCCAGCTTCCATTTCAGAGTCTCGTAGGTGCACCGTATCCATGTTCTCCTCCTGGGAATGTTTATGGAAGGGGCTCTATTTAGCCTTTAAACGCGTTAGGAGCCCACCTGTTATTAGGTCCATGTTAGATTAGGAACGTTAGAAAAACGTCTGTTTATCATGACATAGGTCCCTCTTACTACACGTTCTGTGATAGCAGCCTGACTTTCTTCCCTGTTAGAACCATATTGCTGAGGTTGTGTCAGCGTCGTGTGTATAGGTGGCAGGGAAGTCAGGCTCAGGAGAGTCAAAATGAAGTGTAAATGGAGTCTTTTAATAAATGTCAACAGAACATGCTCCATAACACTAAAAGGTACAGACATGAAACAAACCATGGGTACGAGGACCCGTCGCGCACCAACACAACAAAATAACAACACTGACAATAAAACAATCTCTGACAAAGACATGAGGGGAAACAGAGGGTTAAACACACAACAGGTAATGAATGGGATTGAAAACAGGTGTGTGGGAAGACAAGACAAAACCAATGGAAAATGAAAAATGGATCAATGATGGCTAGAAGACCGGTGACGTCGAACGCCGAGCACCGCCCGAACAAGGAGAGGCAACGACTTCGTCAGAAGTCGTGACAGGTCGGCCAAAGATGGCAGCTTCGTCTCGTCTTTGTTTTTGCTGTAAACATTCAGGGAAATGCCCAACAGAACTAAAAGGCCACTCCATATGTACCTGAGAGGAAATGGAACGGAGAGGTGTGTTACAATGCTTTCAGAGCCTTGAAAGTAGGCTAAATTGAACTAAAGCAAAATAAACTCAGCTAAAAAATAAACGTCCTCTCACTGTCAACTGCGTTTATTTTCAGCAAACTTAACATGTGTAAATATTTGTATGAACATAACAAGATTCAACAACGGAGACATAAACTGAACAAGTTCCACAGACTAACAGAAATGGAATAATGTGTCCCTGAACAAAGGGGGGTCAAAAGTAACAGTCAGTATCTGGTGTGGCCACCAGCTGCATTAAGTACTGCAGTGCATCTCCTCCTCATGGACTGCACCAGATTTGCCAGTTCTTGCTGTGAGATGTTACCACACTCTTCCACCAAGGCACCTGCAAGTTCCCGGACATTTCTGGGGGGAGTGGCCCTAGGCCTCACCCTCCGATCCAACAGGTCCCAGACGTGCTCAATGGGATTGAGATCCGGGATCTTCGCTGGCCATGGCAGAACACTGACATTCCTGTCTTGCAGAAAATCACGCACATAACGAGCAGTATGGCTGGTGGCATTGTCATGCTGGAGGGTCATGTCAGGAAGGGTACCACATGAGGGAGGATGATGTCGTCCCTGTAACGCACAGCATTGAGATTGCCTGCAATGACAACAAGCTCAGTCCGATGATGCTGCGACACACCGCACTAGACCATGACGGACCCTCCACCTTCAAATTGATCCCGTTACAGAGTATAGGTCTCGGTGTAACGCTCATTCCTTTGACGATAAACGTGAATCTGACCATCACCCCTGGTGAGACAAAACCGCGACTCGTCAGTGAAGAGCACTTTTTGCCTGTCCTGTCTGGTCCAGCGACAGTGGGTTTGTGCCCATAGGCGACATTGTTGCCGGTGATGTCTGGTGAGGACCTGGCTTAAAACAGACCTACAAGCCCTCAGTCCAGCCTCTCTCAGCCTATTGCAGACAGTCTGAGCACTGATGGCGGGATTGTACATTCCCGGTGTAACTCGGGCAGTTGTTGTTGCGATCCTGTACCTGTCCCGCAGGTGTGATGTTCGGATGTACCGATCCTGTGCAGGTGTCGTTACACGGGGTCTGCCACTGCGAGGACGATCAGCTGTCCATCCTGTCTCCCTGTAGCGTCTCACAGTACGGACATTGCAATGTATTGCCTAAGGCACGTTCACGCAGATGAGCAGGGACCCTGGGCGTCTTTCTTTCTTTTCTTTTGATTGTCAGAGTCAGTAGAAAGGCGTGTCCTAAGTCTTTAGTGTCTTAAGTTCTCATAACTGTGACCTTAATTGCCTACTTTCTATAAGCTGTTAGTGTTTTAACAACCGTTCCACAGGTGCATGTTCATTAACTGTTTATGGTTCATTGAACAAGCATGGGAAACAGTGTTAAAACCCTTGACAATGAAGATCTGTGAAGTTATTTGGATTGTTACGAATGATCTTTGAAAGACAGGGTCCTGAAAAGGGGACGTTTCTTTTTTTGCTGAGTTGAGCAGAGACTGACGATAAAATGACTTACTGAAAAGTAAAAGGCTTTGAGAAGAACATAAAGGATAATCGTCATCGCCTTACGTCCGGTCGTCACTGAAATGAACAGAAGACAGAAAAGTGAGAAAAATAATACCACAAAACCTTGAATCTAAGTCTGTCACATCCAATGGACATCAAGGAAATAGAAATTTCTTTAACTTTGGCGATTAGATTACTTTGACATTTGTCTTGCAGTTAATGTCAAAATTAATCCGGAAGTTTCCAGAACTTTTACATAAGATTCCGATCACTCTAATCTAGCTTCATTTCAGTAATCTGATGTGGCTTTTTTTTTTTACCATTGCGAAATGTCAAGTTTATGCTTTTAAAATGTAGAGGTAGAGTTGGAGGGTTAGCAAGGATATCACAAGTCATACAGTAGGAGCCTTTCTGTGAAGCCATAGGCTTACTTAGGGGAGTTCTAACTCAAGGTGGCATTGGTCCAAAAAAATTCACATTCTGATTTAAAACACTAAAAAAATATATATATATGGACTAGTCATAGGAAACAATGGGAACTGTTCAATTGAACACTTTGAAACATAAAAAGAGAGTTAAGAGTTGTTTTGTGCGGTTCCACAAGCAAAGCATTTGCCCAGGCCTGAATGGTCTTCTCACCTGTGACTGTGACCAGGGGTCCTGAAGAGTTTGATCAAGGCCAGCACAAAAGAAATGCCAAAGTATCCCCGTGAGAGAGAAGATGAATGCATAACCAGTATGTCGTCACAGGATGCTGAAATAAATAAATAAATAATAATAATTCAATAGATTGTCACATCAACATCTGTTACCAAATTCATACGTTATCCACAGTGTGCATCAAGCAAATTACATCTGCAGAATGGTGCATATGCTTCAACTATTATAATGAAACATGACAGAGAGGGTTTTACTAACCTGAGAGCAAAAGGCCACTACTGGTCCCAATCCACCCACACCAAACAGGCCTGTCAATATGTGCCCAAAACCAATGGAAAACCTTTAACACAAGCAAATGCCTCACATGACACATTTCTCAGGTGATTCAGGACAGTTTATACAATTGCGTTTGCAATATAAATATACCAGCTTGGTTTTAAGGCAGGTCCTCAGTACCTCACAACATAACGCCTCTCCCCTATTTGACCTACATTGTTTGTGTGTATGTATTGATATATAGGCTACGTGTTCCTTTAAAAAAAAAAAGTGATGTAGTTCTGTTCTTGTCTATTAATGTTCTGTATGTCATGCTTCTGGTTTTGTGTGGAACCCCAGGAAGAGTAGCTCCTGCTTTCGCAAACAGCTAATGGGGAACCTAATAAAATACCAAAATACCAGTACCATTTCAGAGCTGGAGCCGTTGTGGAGCTTCATCTGCAGCTTTCTCCTGCACGTTCCCAATGGAAGCGTCAGCGCACAGAGCCAAAGAGATGAGGAGGACACCTAAAACTCCAGACAAACCAGGTTAACCACCGTAACCAATAACAGCACTCATCTTTAGGGAGTTCAAACTTCACATGTAAAAGTACTTCAGTCCCAGCCCAGGTAACAAGAACTAGGCTTAAATTGGCCCATGCTCATAAATGTCAGCATTCTGATTACTTTGATACACGTTCTTGTCTTAAACCTATTTTAATGGTGAAAGGATTGATCCATAGCTAAACGGTGTCGTAACCACTCCGCCGATTTACCAACAGATAAATAACAGATTCAGATTCACGTGTTACCTGTTGCATTGAAGTTGGGTGCGACTTTACTGTCAGCTAGGGTGAACCAGATGAGTCCCAGAATCATACAGAGAGCAGCCGATACATCAGCCAGATTGTACCGTTCCCCTAGAAAACAGAGAGGCGTCAGGATACAGAGGCAAGGGAATTTCTCCATAGCAGCTGATTTAGAATTCAGGGAGACTCCTCGACTGACACGTTCCACTTGGATAGCACGTTGAATACACTAAGTGGATCTCAGCGTCGAGAACTTTTTTTTTTATGATTCCAAATGATCCTAAATCTGTCATGACTGACATCCAATCACAAAAACCTTTGAAACGAAAGGTGAACTAAACGTTTTGACATTTCTGAGGGCATTTCCCTTTGTGGCAAGATGGTGGAAACCACAGAACAGGTGGAGACAGATGGAGCCGGTGTCTTCTCACCCCTCCATATGGGTCAAGCAGAAAACGTAAATGCGCTGGCTAGATAGATGCAATTCTGAGTGGCGGATAGGAGTGGAGCACTTGGCAGACAAGTCACCACTCTGCCTCATATCAGCGTGGGTTCAGAGAGGCCCACGTCCCACTGGCTGTTGAAGTCGGAAGTTTACATACACCTTAGCCAAATACATTTAAACTCAGTTTTTCACAATTCCTGACATTTAATCCTAGTAAAAATTCCTGGCCTTAGGTCAGTTAGGATCACCACATTATTTTAAGAAAGTGAAATGTCAGAATAATAGCAGAGATAATTATTTATTTCAGCTTTTATTTCTTTCATGGGTCAGAAGTTTACATACACTCAATTAGTATTTAGTAGCATTGCCTTTAAATTGTTTAACTTGGGTCAAACATTTCAGGTAGCATTCCACAAGCTTCCCACAATAAGTTGGGTGAATTTTGGCCCATTCCTCCTGACAGAGCTGGTGCAACTGAGTCAGGTTTGTAGGCCTCCTTGCTCGCACACGCTTATTCAGTTCTGCCCACACATTTTCTATAGGATTGAGGTCAGGGCTTTGTGATGTCCACTCCAATACCTTGACTTTGTTGTCCTTAAGCCATTTTACACAACTTTGGATGTAAGCTTGGGGTCATAGTCCATTTGGAAGACCCATTTGCCACCAAGCTTTAACTTTCTGACTTCTCTGACACTTGAAATGTTGCTTCAATATATGAACATAATTTTCCTCCCTCATGATTCCATCTATTTTGTGAAGTGCACCAGTTCCTCCTGCAGCAAAGCATCCCCACAACATGATGCTGCCACTCCCGTGCTTCAAGGTTGGGATGGCGTTTTTCGGCTTGTAAGCTTCCCCCGTTTTCCTCAAAACATAACGGATGGTCATTATGGCCAAACAGTTCTATTTTTGTTTCATCAGACCAGAGGACATTTCTCCAAAAAGTCTTGGCTAATTTCTTTTGATTTTCCCATGATTTCAAGCAGAGGCACTGAGTTTGAAGGAAGGCCTTGAAATACATCCACATGTACACCTCTAATTGACTCAAATTATGTCAATTAACCTATCAAAAGTTTCTAAAGCCTTGACACACTTTTCTGGAATTTTCCAAGCTGTTTAAAGGCACAGTCAACTTAGTGTATGTAATCTTCTGACCCACTGGAATTGTGATACAGTGAATTATAAGTGAAATAATCTGTCTGTAAACAATTGTTGGAAAAATTACTTGTTTCATGCAGAAAGTAGATGTCCTCACCGACTAACAAGCAATTTGTGGAGTGGTTGAAAAACTAGTTTTAATGACTCCAACCTAAGTGTATGGAAACTTCCGATTTCAACTGCAATTATGAATATAGAGCTATTTCCTGTTGTTGTTTTTTTATGACCATTTTCATTATTTCATCTCCCTTAGTCCTGCATGTTGGAGCTCAGTGCCTAAGATGTTCACTGTACCCTGCAGTCACACCTGCAACCCTGTACATGTGACTATTAAAAACTGTACCCTGCAGGCACACCTGCAACCCTGTACATGTGACTATTAAAAACTGTACCCTGCAGTCACACCTGCAACCCTGTACATGTGACTATTAAAAACTGTACCCTGCAGGCACACCTGCAACCCTGTACATGTGACTATTAAAAACTGTACCCTGCAGGTACACCTGCAACCCTGTACATGTGACTATTAAACACTGTACCCTGCAGGCACACCTGCAACCCTGTACATGTGACTATTAAACACTGTACCCTGCAGGCACACCTGCAACCCTGTACATGTGACTATTAAAACACTGTACCCTGCAGTCACACCTGCAACCCTGTACATGTGACTATTAAACACTGTACCCTGCAGTCACACCTGCAACCCTGTACATGTGACTATTAAAACACTGTACCCTGCAGTCACACCTGCAACCCTGTACATGTGACTATTAAAACACTGTACCCTGCAGTCACACCTGCAACCCTGTACATGTGACTATTAAACACTGTACCCTGCAGTCACACCTGCAACCCTGTACATGTGACTATTAAAAACTGTACCCTGCAGTCACACCTGCAACCCTGTACATGTGACTATTAAAACACTGTACCCTGCAGTCACACCTGCAACCCTGTACATGTGACTATTAAAACACTGTACCCTGCAGTCACACCTGCAACCCTGTACATGTGACTATTAAACACTCAATCTGAATGTGAAAGGTTGGTAGGTGCACATGGCCCTTTGAACAAGTGCAGCCATGCAAAATTTATTTTAAAAACTTTCTACTGGACTTTTCAACTCAATCAAATCAAACAGGAGAAGAGAGAGGGTTGAGGTTGGTTTGTGTTGTGTTGAACACATGTAAAACGAAAGGAAGAGGAGACTGAAGAGTCTTCCCAAACAGGCCGATAGATGCCTTGGGGGTGACAAGGTGACGCAGCAGGTTGGTCTGGCGTGCTTTGATTCCCCCTCTGCTCCCCTTTGAAGGGTTCACATCAGATCTCGTTCGCATCCTGTGCGAACGCAGTAGAGCTTCCAACTAGCCCCCCTGGGGGACCAGTGGACCGCATCACCAATGCAGAGAGGGAGAGAAAGGAAAGCAAAAAAAACAAGCCTCTGATCGCTAGGACGTGGAACCTTTATGAAGACAGTGTCTTGGAGATGAAAGGCAGAATACCAAGAACTAGGACTCCTCAAACTCCACACTCACAAACAACCCCCCCAAAAAAGTACAGACGGAACTCCGAAATAAAAGTTGAACAGTGGTCATTGCTTGGAGGTGAGGGCGTAACTAGTGTGAGGTAAGACACGTATAGTTTTCTAGACAGCGTGAGGTAAGACACGTATAGGTTTCTAGACAGTGTGAGGTAAGACACGTATAGTTTTCTAGACAGTGGGAGGTAAGACACGTATAGATTTCTAGACAGTGTGAGGTAAGACACGTATAGGTTTCTAGACAGTGTGAGGTAAGACACGTATAGGTTTCTAGACAGTGTGAGGTAAGACACGTATAGGTTTCTAGACAGTGTGAGGTAAGACACGTATAGGTTTCTAGACAGTGTGAGGTAAGACACGTATAGGTTTCTAGACAGTGGGAGGTAAGACACGTATAGGTTTCTAGACAGTGTGAGGTAAGACACGTATAGGTTTCTAGACAGTGTGAGGTAAGACACGTATAGGTTTCTAGACAGTGTGAGGTAAGACACGTATAGGTTTCTAGACAGTGTGAGGTAAGACACGTATAGGTTTCTAGACAGTGTGAGGTAAGACACGTATAGGTTTCTAGACAGTGTGAGGTAAGACACGTATAGGTTTCTAGACAGTGGGAGGTAAGACACGTATAGGTTTCTAGACAGTGTGAGGTAAGACACGTATAGGTTTCTAGACAGTGTGAGGTAAGACACGTATAGGTTTCTAGACAGTGGGAGGTAAGACACGTATAGGTTTCTAGACAGTGTGAGGTAAGACACGTATAGGTTTCTAGACAGTGTGAGGTAAGACACGTATAGGTTTCTAGACAGTGTGAGGTAAGACACGTATAGGTTTCTAGACAGTGTGAGGTAAGACACGTATAGGTTTCTAGACAGTGTGAGGTAAGACACGTATAGGTTTCTAGACAGTGTGAGGTAAGACACGTATAGGTTTCTAGACAGTGTGAGGTAAGACACGTATAGGTTTCTAGACAGTGTGAGGTAAGACACGTATAGGTTTCTAGACAGTGTGAGGTAAGACACGTATAGGTTTCTAGACAGTGTGAGGTAAGACACGTATAGGTTTCTAGACAGTGTGAGGTAAGACACGTATAGGTTTCTAGACAGTGTGAGGTAAGACACGTATAGGTTTCTAGACAGCGCATCTCTTATGGTTGACAGTTATTCCTCTTCTGTTTTTTCCTCTAGTGTTGAGTTCATAATCACAGTCATGCAAAAGGACAAACATTATCAGGCAGCATCTTCACGTCAAAGTCAGGGCCCGTATTCATTTGTATTTTTTATTTCACCTTTATTTAACCAGGTAGGCTAGTTGAGAACAAGTTCTCATTTACAACTGCGACCTGGCCAGGATAAAGCATAGCAGTGTGAACAGACAGCAACACAGAGTTACACATGGAGTAAACAATAAACAAGTCAATAACACAGTAGAAAAAAAAAAAAGAGTCTATATACATTGTGTGCAAAAGGCATGAGGAGGTAGGCGGATAATTACAATTTTGCAGATTAACACTGGAGTGATAAATGATCTCATAAAGCCTCTCAGTGTAGGAGTGCTGGTCTAGGATCAGAACCCCCCCCTCCTGTCCACATCATCTTATTCATTATGATCTCAAAGGATAAACTGGTCCTAGATCAACACTCCTATTCTGAGACCCTTTGTGAATACGTACTCTCATACAAACAGCAATCCACTTACCTTGAATGAATATCCCGCCTATCATGACAGGAATGAGTTTGCAGCACTTGAAGATGACCCGTGTAGGATAATTCAAGTAACCCAGGTGTTTGACAGGCCCATGGTCCCCACCGTTAGAAATGCTACGATCATGTACGTCTTCCCTGGTATTCTGCAAAGAGAAAAGGAGCAATTAGCCTTGTGGGATGACAACAACAAAAACAAAAGGTCTCCTAGCAATACAAAATGAAGTGTTGTTGATATAGAGAGGTCTTGTGAGAGATCACAGGTCATGTTCTTTGGCGTTACAAGGCACATAGCTAATTAACATAATATGTATAGTTAACGGAATAGAGACTGGTCATCATTCTATGATTAAGTGATTAAGTAAATCTATTTTTTATAGTGCTCAAACGCCATTAACCATGAAATAGGCTAGACCGTTTATGGACGTTATTCTCGGGGAAAGTCCTACATTTGGATTCCCGTCTTTGTTGGTGAACACTGTCCTACTTTTGTTTACTGAAGCGCAGAGGCTTAATGGAACTCAATTCTCTTGCATTTCCTTGTTTACCTTCTCCGTTTGTCCTGTGTGAGCTGCAATTCCACCAGTCCAAACAGGGAGTAGAACCCAAACTGTACAAGGGTACCATCCAAAGGGCTTGAAACCCTCCATGGAAAATATTAGCTCCTGAAAAATCAGACAAACAAATTGTGCTAAGTCTCTTTTCAGGCCTACAGTGAGGTAAATTACTACTTTTCCTGTGTATTTTCATAGAAGCCTTAGTGAGACATGCTGATAAAATGTCCTTACTTTGCATGTGGCAACAACCAATTGTACAGGTGAATCGATCGATTAATCACATGTATATAAAGCCTTTTGACATGAACAGCTGTAACTAAGGGCTTTACAGACACCGGGCCTCCACCGGGGAACAAGCACAGCAGAAGCGAAAGCACAGTTTCCACGAAAACTCCCTAGAAGGAAGGAACCTAGAAACTAAACTCATCCTCTTATACCAGGTTGAGATTAAGAGTACACGTGACCATTCAGGCTAGAGTGAAGAATGTGGCAAAGTTATCATGCTCTTGCAACATACCACTACCTAAAATACATTTCTTCAAAAAAGTGTGGATATTGGAACAGAGCCTCTGGCTCATAGCTTAGCGGACATCTGCCACAAAGAAATTAGTCAGGGTCAGGCTGGGGTGTAATCACTTGTGCACACTGTTGCAAAAACAATCTCAACGGAAAATGTTTTGCAATGAAAACTAGAGTTTCAGTTAGGTCCCTCGCCGATTGCTTCTGCTTGGTTCCTAGTGAATACACCTCAGCTTACCTGTAGGTACCCATAGAGGAGGATGCAGTGCAGATGCCGAACTGGGTAGCTGTGTTGAAGCTGCTCAGGTTGATGCCCAGCACTCTCAGCTCCTCCACAGACTTGATGTGCGGAGACATCATGACCTCGCTGGACGACGGAATGGAGATAGACAGATGCTTCCGGGCGTTGTTGTAGTTCATCGGGCCGAATTTGTCACTCATGGTGTCTGGGGGCTGGAGATCAAAGACAAGAACAAGGCAGTTTCATTACTTATGTTGCGAAAGATGTGACTGTCACAGACTACCGTAAAACTTAAATTAAACGCAGTCTCAAATAGCCCGCCTGTCCCTTTTAATAGCTGGGCAACAGCACACATTTCAGCAAATAAACGCCAGGCTATTAATAGAAATGTTATGGTTTAAATTGAGGGTGGTAAGATGAAGAAGTTGTCTGTGTACTCGCATGCTTAGATAGTAGGCAACACCGTATTAGGAATCACTGACACACATTGCCAATTCAGAATTGGCATAGCTAGCTAGCTAGAGAACTTACCTGTAACAATCAAGGACAGCAACAGGGCAATTATCATTGATCTGATTTCTGTGGGAGTCCCTGGATTTGACTATTCTTGATGTGCAGCGCTACTAAGCCAGCTAGCTAGCTATATGATTGAGTACGCCAATGATTAATTGCTAGCTAATAAGCTAGTAATCTAGCTACAATACATCAACAAAAGTATGTGGACACCCCTTCAAATTAGTGGATTTGGCTATTTCAGCCACACCCGTTGTTGACAGGTGTATAAAATCAAGCACACAGCTATGCAATCTCCAAAAGACGATGATATGAGACAGAGAGGCTGGAGTAAGATGACAAGCAGACTGGTGTGAATTGTATTGGAAGGTCCAGTTGTGTTGTTGTAGGAACGTTATTGGGGACATGAGCAGAACTCCGGAAGGGGAAAATGGAGTCCCTAGAGAAAGCAAGTACAAGATGGGTGTCAGGGATGAAGTGACAGTATTATCATAAGGAGATGTGTACTTGGAAAAAAGAGAAGGAATGGAGGGAAAAAGAGAGGGAGAAGCAACAACGGCTCAGTTGCGAAGTGGTAGGTCACACAAGCTCACATCTGTCCTCGGTTGCAACACTCACTACCGAGTTCAAAACTGCCTCTGGAAGCAACGTCAGCTGTTTGTTGGGAGCTTTATGAAATGGGTTTCCATGGCCGAGCAGCCGCACACAAGCCTAAGATCACCATGTGCAATGCCAAGCGTCGGCTGGAGTGGTGTAAAGCTCTCCGCCATTGACCCTGGAGCAGTGGAAACATGTTCTCTGAAGTGATCACCCTTCACCATCTGGCAGTCCAACGGACTAATCTGGGTTTGGTGGATGCCAGGAGAACGCCACCCGCCCCAATGCATAGTGCCAACTGTAAAGTTTGGTGGAAGAGGAGTAATGGTCTGGGGCTGTTTTTCATGGTTCAGGCCCCTCACTTCCAGTGAAGGGACATCTTAACACTAAAGCATACAATGACATTCTAGACGATTCTGTGCTTCCAACTTTGTGGCAACAGTTTGGGGAAGGCCCTTTCCTGTTTCAACATGACAATGACCCCGTGAACAAAGCGTGGGCCGTACAGAAATTGTTTGTTGAGATCAACGGAGAAGAACTTGACTGGCCTGCACAGAGCCCTGACCTCAACCCCATCGAACACCTTTGGGTGGAATTGGAACGCCGACTGCGAACCAGGCTTAATCGCCCATCTCACTAATGCTCTTGTGAATGAATGGAAGAAAGTCCCCTAAGCAGTGTTCCAACATCTAGTGGAAAAACCTTCCCAGAAGAGCAGAGGCTGTTATAGCAGCAATAGCGGGGGATCAACTCTATATTAATGCCCATGATTTTGGAATGAGATGTTCGACGAGCAGGTGTCCACATACTTTGGTAATGTTAGTGTCCTTAGTTAGCTGGCTATGCACTGCTGTGTGGCAAATCCTAAAACGACCACAAAACACAATGACATACATTCTGACCTGCATTATTACCAGCAGTGCTGTTATTTCGCAATTCAAAATAAAAATGTGCTAACTTCTTTGCATGCTTAGGAAATTGCTTTTTCTGAAAAATATATATACCTGGCTAGCTGCTACAAGCTAGCATGCTAGCCAGCCGAACAATACTTCCGGGTTTGAAATATGTATGGTGCCGTTGTTGAATCGAGTCGGATCATTACCATGTCTCCAACCGTGGCAGGTCCATTTCATAAAGCTAATGTGCGGCTATATTATTAACATTTTAGTCATGTTTAGGCGAAAAGACCTGTAGCTCACGTGCGTACTGTTGTCTCCTGTCAACAGCCAACAACTTAAACTCTGACTCGCCTCGAACTATGACCTCGTTTCCCATTGGTTGAGGGTAACTATTTCCAAAGTTGTCGCTGTAAATAAGGTGTTCTTAGTCAATTTACCTGGCTAAATAAATAAAAAACTACACCAGAGCAGGTGAGAAGTGGAATGCAGAGAGGCATTGAGAAACTACTTTCGTAGTCTCATCAGTCGTGCAAATCAGAAAAAAACATGTTTTATTTTTGTTCACATCAAACATTATACTCTTGACTGTGATGGTAAGTTTGGTCCTACCTTGTCCAGTGCCAGAAGATCCATAACTTTTTATTTCATTACTTCGTGTCCGGAAACAATTGCTGTAACTAAATCTGTAAACAGCAGTACCTGTCCTACCTTATGGTCTACCTCAGAAGGGGGCTGGGTGAAAAAATGCCTATATATACTGTATATTATACATTGCTTTCTTGTTGTATATTTACTTCTTCATTTGTTTTTTGCAATTCAACAAATTATGAGCTCACTGGACATTTTATCCTTACCTACTAAATGCACATTTTGCTGTTTTTCAGATTCAATTGCAGAAGCAATGCCAGAGAGGTGAAACTTTGACATATCCCTTGTCTGACCAAGAAGGACCAATCCTGTCCTGTGTTTGATGTTGACACTCCTCAAGGCCTTTACAGCTTACGGAATGATTCCCTCTTTCCCTCACCTCTCCTCACCCCAAGCTATACTGTATCCCTCTGCCCTCTCTCCATCCCTCCTCCTTCCTTCCCTTCCTCCCCCAGCCCTTGCTGTATCTCTCCCCTCCTCCCTCCATCTGCTCTTCATCCCTCCCTCCCTCCAGCCCTTACTGCATCTCTCCACCCTCCCCCATCCCTCCTCCCTTTCTTTCCCAGCCTCCCAAGCCAACCTGGCCCTCTCTCCATCCACACAGGAGGTTAATTCACTCTAGGATGGCATTATTTCCTCCTAGCTCTTTGACTATATAAAAATTCAGAGTGGACAGCTCTATCCCTCTTCCATCTCAGATTTGATTGTAATGGTATTGCCTTTTGTCCCTAGGGGGCCCCGTGCCGCCTCGGCTTTATGACACTAAATAGCCGCGCTACAATTTTTCCATCTATTCAAAAAATTCTGTTAATAACTCATTTCGAATGAGACTTGGGTGCTGCCTGGCTGGCCACTCCCGCCAGGTCCCTTACCACCCACCACTCACAGGTCACCTCCTAGACCTAGAAAGTGCCTAAGCACTGAATGCAAGGGGTTAATTAAATGTCTCTGAATTTATGAGTCCCCTTCCTGTTACACTGCACTCCAATTGACACAAATGTCATATTTACAGCCTGACTGTAAAAAAGTATTCAGTATTGCACAGTATAGTCTGCATGGGGCTGCCCACTTTCTTTTCCCATCAAACTGTACAAGTGTACCCATTCATCAAAAACAATGGATTTATATAAAACCCATTTCCACCCCATAAGATCCTATTAAATAATACAATAATTATTGATTGATTATTTGAAAAGAGACGATGTAATGGCTTGGCCCCAGACCACCAGACTGACCTGCCATAAATAAAGGGGAATTACTTCTGAACCAGTCAACTCTGTATTCAATATGGCCTGTTGCAGTGTTGATCACTGAGGCCATTCAATATTTTGGAGTTTCGCATGGGTCCATGACTTACAGTGGGGCAAAAAAGTATTTAGTCAGCCACCAATTGTGCAAGTTCTCCCACTTAAAAAGATGAGAGGCCTGTAATTTTCATCTTAGGTACACTTCAACTATGACAGACAAAAATCCAGAAAATCACATTGTAGGATTTTTAATGAATTTATTTGCAAATTGTTTCTTCTCATTTTGTCTGTCATAGTTGAAGTGTACCTATGATGAAAATTACAGGCCTCTCTCATCTTTTTAAGTGGGAGAACTTGCACAATTGGTGGCTGACTAAATACTTTTTTGCCCACTGTATATGTTCTTGATAGAAAAGACAACGTACAGAAACGGCTTGAAGCTTAATTGCCTTTTCAAAAGAGACTGGTTGTAAGGACTACTAAGTGAAGTGAGGACTACTAAGTGAAGTGGACAAACAAAAATGGAAAATGTATAGTTTTAGTAATTCGGCTATTGGACTAAACTGTTGTGAAGCACAGGTAAAGCAGTCAAAAGTTACCTTGCAATGATGACTGAAACAGAAATATCCATTGAGTGGGTGGTTTTACAGTATTCAAAAAGTGTGTTTAGATGTGTCTTTCAAAACCTAGTAGAAGGGATGGCCCCGTGCAGTCTGAAAGTTTCCCAGTATCCTCCCTTGATGACCTATGTTTCTCCCACAACCCACTTTCCTGAGATTAAAAATAAAATGTACCCATATATCCTTACGCACAACCGAACACACAACCTTCAACTCAAAGTTCCACCTACAAAATGGAAAATTCCAGAAGAAAATGACACTGGCGCTTAACTTATCAAAAACAATCCCTAAATGTATTTTGTCATAAAAACCCTTATCTTTTGCGAACAAGGGGGAATGGACCTTTCCAAAAGGGTCGAGGAACGCTATAATGACACCCAATCCTATATAACATTGAGGGTTTCTTAAAAACCCATTTGTGTTTGCTTTTAGCACAGGCTAAAGTGCCTTCTCTGTTGTCTCTGTCGTGGGCTAGTCTGAAGCCTCTTGCATGCTATAGAAAACAGATGGTATCTCCGGTCTATTACTTCTCAAAGCGCTCATATCCTCTCTCATGTTCTTTTCTTTGATCTGTTAGGCTTGCTGGTCTCACTTTTATTTTTTTTATTTTTGGGGGGGCCCTCTCTGCGAGTGACCTTAGAAAAGTACTGTGACGATATTGGTGGGGTTGCGGATGCTTCTCGGAATGTACGTCCTACGTCCTGTTTTGGTAACAGGAATGTATTGTACGATCTACTGAGCCATTAAAAGGGCTTTCAAACCATCTTCCTGTGTATTCAAGTGAATGTGTTCCTTACAGAACAAGTGTTGACTATAGTATGTGTTGACTACAGTATGACTACACTATGTGTTGACTACAGTATGACCAAAGCATGTGCTGACTACAGTATGTGTTGACTACAGCATGCGTTGACTACAGTATGTGTTGACTACAGCATGCGTTGACTACAGTATGTGTTGACTACAGCATGCGTTGACTACAGTATGCATTGACTACAGCATGTGCTGACTACAGTATGTGTTGACTACAGCATGTGTTGACTACAGTATGTGTTGACTACAGCATGTACTGACTACAGTATGTGTTGACTACAGCATGTGTTAACTACAGCATGTGCTGACTACAGTATGTGCTGATTACAGCATGTGTTGACTACAGCATGTGTTGACTACAGTATGACCAAAGCATGTGCTGACTACAGTATGTGCTGACTAAAGTATGTGCTGACTACAGTATGACCAAAGTAAGTCCAGGCAATGCATATCAATTATCTGAATTTGACAGCTGATGTAACATAACCTATTAACTGATCATATTTCTAACTAAGAGCTAAAACCATTTGAACATCTCTTTGGATTTATGTGAAATACCTTGGGACTGCTTCCCATGCCCCTTAGGCAACAGGTTGGTAACAATAATTCCTCACCATATAGGCTTTACCTCAATACAGAACATTACATATACAGTATTAAAAATAGTAAACCAATGAGAGAAGGGAACCTAATACACTACTACACACTCAAACTCCAGAAGGAAAGGGAAGCTTTTGTTTTCTTGTTCTTGTGCAGCCAGGAGGGGGAAGCATACCTCTTTGCAAATCGGACCAAAAGAGAAGAAAAATAAAAGTAATTAAACAAACAATTTTGTCAGGAACGGTGTCTGCTTATCCAATCTGAAAATACGCGTTCCTTCTAATACATAGAGACAGAAAAAGCAAATGTGTTTGTTGTCTTCTCAGAGCGTCTGTAAATGACATGCATGTTTCAGTGCGCATTAATTTAACCTGAGCTATGCATATATAGGAAAGGGATTGGGAAACAAATTATGTCGTGTCATTTAATTAAGAGTTTTGCTTTGAGCAATAATACTGTTTTTCACATAACCTTTAACTACTTAATGGATTTGAGAAGCTATTACCTTTCAAGATTTCAGTTTTTAATTATTTTTAATATTGCCAGAGATATGAAATGTCAATCAAAATGGGGATTATTGCCATTTTTGTCTTTGTACGTTGTGCACTCAAGGACAGAATAATACAAGGCCTAATGTGTTTACAATTCTAGGGATATGCAACACTTTGCACCCTCTGACACATGCCTAAAACACACTACTCAGATTTTTGGCCTACATTTGCTTTTAATTCTCCCATAATTCTCTCATGTGTGTTATGGAGTTAACTATTACAATTGAAGTTTTAGGAATTAACCTAAATTCTGAGCTATGTCATCCCTAATATATTTAATGTAACGGTTTTCTTGTGTTGAAGGAGTGGAGGACCAAAATGCGGCGTGGTTGAAATTCATGTTTGTTTTTAATAAGAAAACTATACATGAATAAACTACAAAAACAACAAACGTGTAAACCCGAAACAGTCCCGTGTGGCACAAACACTGACACAGGAGACAATCACCCACAAAACCCAACACCAAACAGGCTACCTAAATATGGTTCCCAATCAGAGACAATGACTAACACCTGCCTCTGATTGAGAACCATATCAGGCCAAACACAGAAACAGACAAACTAGACACACAACATAGAATGCCCACTCCGATCACACCCTGACCAAAGAAAATATAGAAACATACAAAGCAAACTATGGTCAGGGTGTGACATGTAATAACGTACTATATAGCATATGATACATTTAACATACAGTACCAGTCAAAAGTTTGGACACACCTACTCATTCAAGGGTTTTTCTTTATTTTTACTGTTTTCTACATTGTAGAATAATAGTGAAGACATCACAACTATGAAATAACACATATGGAATCATGTAGTAACCAAAAAAGTGTTAAACAAATCCAAATATATTTCAGATTTGAGATTCTTCACTCTTGTCTTGATGACAGCTTTGCACACTGTTGTCATTCTCTCAACCAGCTTCATGAGGTAATCACCTGGAATTAATTTCAATTAACAGGTGTGCCTTGTTCAATTAATTTGTAGAATTTCTTTCCTTCTTAATGCATTTGAGCCAATCAACTGTGTTGTGACGTGACAATATAGGGGTGGTATACAGAAGATATCTGGAAAAAAGACCAAGTCCATATCATGGACACCATTTGTTTAACACTTTTTTGGTTACTACATGATTCCATATGTGTTATTTCATAGTTGTGATATCTTTGCTATTATTCTACAATGTAGAAAATAGTAAAAATAAAGAAAAACCCTTGAATGAGTAGGTGTGTCCAAATTTTTCAGTGTCACTGTATATTGGGATGTTATTACCCCCTGATGCCTCCATTACCCTTCTCCACCTGGATCCCACATCTGTGTTCCAGGGATTATCACTCAGCCTGGCAAATTTAGGAACGCCTCTAAAGTGGCGGGGAAAGTTAATTTACTTTTCCCAGAGGTCATCGTTGCGTCCGTGGCGACAGGCAAACCCTTGTATGTGACGTCAGGCTCGTTTTAGTGTGGATCTGACTTTAAGTTTGAAAAGGACTGACACATGGGTGTAGTTTTTAGCTGGTATTCCATTCCAGGTGCCAGGTGCCCCCCCCCCCCCCCCTCCTCCATCGCACAGGGCATCAAGTGATCGTCATGAAAGCCTCTGTGTGTGTCTCTCTCCCCATCCCATGAACCAGCTAAATGGATTGTGTGGTCAGGAAAAAGAAAATGAGAGAAGAGAATGAAATTACAGACCTGGCTGAGTGCACAAATCATGCAAATTATGGTTTATGGCTTACCAGAAGAACTCAACACCTGTGTCTCACCGTGGCTGTAATTGCATGTGACGCACCAGATATCAAGATGTTTGTCTTTGCAATGGCGAGGGCAGCTTCGACAGAATAACTTATAAGGGCCCTCCTTATAAGAGTGGGAGTGTCTGGGAGTGTCTGATGCTTTTAGTTGTTGTAAGATCACTTGTGAACCACCCACAGCTCACACAGGGTATGTATCATAGAGGCTTCATTAACCATTGTAATTACTGTGTTTGTTGATTGTTACCTGGATTTGGTGGTAAAAGGTGGATGATGATTCATCAGATCAGGATGAGATGATATGGAGTTTAATTAAACAAGGCAATCAGGGAGCCATAAATTCCACACAGCCGTGACCAACCCCGTCTGAACTCGGTCCTGGGAAAGGCGGATTAACGCGGTGAGAAAAAGCCCATTCTGCAAACATAGGCTTCTGAAACCTTTCCAAGTGCAACCAAACTGTTTTAATTTACCCAGGGTGTAGTAATAAAGAGCAATGTAAAGGAAACTTAGTTTGCCATAATATCACCTTCTCTTTTAAAATGACTACACCTACTGTGTCTATTTTGAAAACCTGAAGTCCCACGTCACTGTAAATGTATTATCAAAAGTTTTTGTCATTGTGTCATCGCTGAGCGCTCCGACAGAGTAAGAGTATTGGATGGATGGATAGATCCCAAACAAGACAACAGTGTGAGACATTTGAGAGCTCTCTCTCTCTCTCTCTCTCTCTCTCTCTCTCTCTCTCTCTCTTTCTCTCTCACCCCCTCACCCCTCTCTCCGGCTGATGCTTCAGCCAAATTGATTACCCCACTCCATCTGTATCAGGCTGGCCGCCTCCTGTGCTCACCGCGTTGTGCCTACAGCCCAGAGTTAGTGTACAATTACATACAGTTTAATATATCTGCTGAGCACCTTTTTAAACAAGCATCACAAGTCCAGGAGGTGATTTGTCTTCCAGCGCCATTACTCCATTGTACATCTTGATAGGCGAAGATTGCTCCTAGCCATGTTTAAGCATTAAATAGTGTATTATTATTTCACATAAATCAAGTTGCGGATGTAAAGGGGATTCATAAATTCAGTATTTCTTTTAGATAGTATTTTAAACCTCTCTCTCACCCAGCATGGTGCAGTTTCAGAGGGAAGCACTTCCATATGGGCCTATCAGGGAGGTATGTTCAACACAATGTATAATGCCTTTTAAATTCAGTTTAAACCACTTGTAACACATTTGTCATAAGTGCTGTTCCTATAACACAAAGTACTACTACTGCTGCTGCCAACAACTACAGACAACAATAGGCCCACTACTACTACTACTACTACTACTACTACTACTACTACTACTACTATTATTATTACTACTACTATTACTACTACTACTCAAATCAAATCAAATCAAATGTATTTATATAGCCCTTCGTACATCAGCTGATATCTCAAAGTGCTGTACAGAAACCCAGCCTAAAACCCCAAACAGCAAGCAATGCAGGTGTAGAAGCACGGTGGCTAGGAAAAACTCCCTAGAAAGGCCAAAACCTAGGAAGAAACCTAGAGAGGAACCAGGCTATGTGGGGTGGCCAGTCCTCTTCTGGCTGTGCCGGGTGGAGATTATAACAGAACATGGCCAAGATGTTCAAATGTTCATAAATGACCAGCATGGTCGAATAATAATAAGGCAGAACAGTTGAAACTGGAGCAGCAGCACGGTCAGGTGGACTGGGGACAGCAAGGAGTCATCATGCCAGGTAGTCCTTGGGCATGGTCCTAGGGCTCAGGTCCTCCGAGAGAGAGAAAGAAAGAGAGAAGGAGAGAATTCGAGAACGCACACTTAGATTCACACAGGACACCGAATAGGACAGGAGAAGTACTCCAGATATAACAAACTGACCCTAGCCCCCCGACACATAAACTACTGCAGCATAAATACTGGAGGCTGAGACAGGATGGGTCATGAGACACTGTGGCCCCATCCGAGGACACCCCCGGACAGGGCCAAACAGGAAGGATATAACCCCACCCACTTTGCCAAAGCACAGCCCCCACACCACTGCTGCTGTTACTACTATTACTGCTGCTGCTACTACTACTATTACTGCTACTACTATTACTGCTACCACCACTACTACTGCTGCTGCTGCCAACAACTACAGACAACAATAAGCCTACTACTACTACAACTACTGCTACTACTACTACTGTAACTACTACTGCTACTGCTGCTACTGCTACTACTACTACTACTGTTACTACTACTGCTACTACTGCTACTACTACTACTGTTACTACTACTGCTTCTGCTACTACGGTTACTACTACTACTGCTGCTACTACTGCTACTGCTTCTACTACTGATACTGATGGTACTAATACTACTGCTACTACTGCTGGCACTACTGCTACTGCTGGTACTACTGCTACTACTGCTGGTACTACTGCTACTACTGTTACTGCTACTACTGTTACTACTACTGCTACTACTACTACTACTGCTACTGCTACTGCTACTACTGTTACTACTACTGCTACTACTACTACTGCTACTGCTACTACTGTTACCACTACTGCTACTGCTACTGCTGCTACTGTTACTACTACTGCTACTACTGCTTCTACTACTGCTACTGCTTCTACTACTGATACTGATGGTACTAATACTACTGCTACTACTGCTGGCACTACTGCTACTGCTACTACTACTACTGGTACTACTACTGCTACTACTACTACTGTTACTACTACTACTACTGCTACTACTGTTACTACTACTGCTGCCAACAACTGTAGGCCTGCTACTGCTACTGCTGGTGCTACTACTACTACTGCTGGTACTGCAGCTACTGCTACTACCGCTGGTACTGCTGCTACTGCTACTCATACTACTACTACTACTGCTACTACTACTACTGCTACTGCTACTACTGGTACTGCCACTGCTGCTAATACTCTTACTGCTACTACTACTACTACTACTACTGCTGCTACTGCTACTACTACTGCTACTACTGCTATTACTGCTACTACTACTACTGCTATTACTGCTACTACTACTACTGCTACTACTGCTACTGCTACTACTGGTACTGCCACTGCTGCTAATACTCTTACTGCTACTACTACTACTACTACTACTACTAATACTGCTGCTGATGCTAACATCTATAGGCCTACTACTGCTACTGCTGGTACTGCTACTACTACTACTGCTGGTACTGCTACTACTATTACTCTGCTGCAGCCAACAACTATAGGCCTGCTACTGCAACTACTGCTGCTGCTACTACTACAACTACTGCTACTAATACTACTACTACTGCTTGTATTGCTACTGCTGCCAACAACAACTACTGCTGCTACTGCTGGTACTACTGCTACTGCTACTTCTGCTGCTGCTACTACTACAACTACTGCTACTACTACTACTACTACTGCTACTATTGCTACTGCTGCCAACAACAACTACTGCTGCTACTGCTACTACTACTACTACTATGTCCTCTGGTCTGATGAAACAAAAATATAACTGTTTGGCCATAATGATCATCGTTATGTTTGGAGGAAAAAGGGGGAGGCCTGCAAGAAGTTGTGGCAAAATGGCTTAAGGACAACAAAGCCAAGGTACTGGAGTAGCCATCACAAAGCCCTGACCTCAATCCTATAGAAAATGTGTGGGCATTTCTGAAAAAGTGTGTGCGAGCAAGGAGGCCTCAGTTACACCAGCTGTTAGGAGGAATGGGCCAAAATACACCCAACTTATTGTGGGAAGTTTGTGGAATGCTACCTGAAACGTTTGACCTAAACAATTTAAAGGCAATGCTACCGAATTCTAATTGAGTGTATGTAAACTTCTGACCCACTGAGAATGTGATGAAAGAAATAAAAGCTGAAATTATTCTGACATTTTACATTCTTAAATAAAGTGGCGATCTTAACTGACCTAAGACAGGGAATTTTTAGAATTGTGAAAAACTGAGTTTAAATGTATTTGGCTAAGTTGTATGTAAACTTCCGACTTCAACTGTAGGTATCCTATCACAGTACCTTTGGATGCTCCGTTTCTCCCCTTTGTTCAAGTCATATCTGATGGAGTACAGCGGTGCAATGGGTTTAGAGATTAGGGTCTGTGTGGTGCGGAATGGGATCTGGGTCTGTATGGTGGGGAATGGGATCTGGGTCTGTGTGGTGGGGAATGGGATCAGTGTCTGTGTGGTGGGGAATGGGATCAGGGTCTGTGTGGTGGGGAATGGGTTCACGGTCTGTGCAGTGGGGAATGGGATCTGGGTCTGTATGGTGGGGAATGGGATCAGTGTCTGTGTGGGTTGGAATGGGATCAGGGTCTGTGTGGGGGGGAATGGGATTAGGGTCTGTGTGGTGGGGAATGGGATCAGGGTCTGTGTGGGGGGGGGAATGGGATCAGGGTCTGTGTGGGGGGGAATATGATCAGGTTCTGTGTGTGGGGGGAATATCAGGGTCTTTGTGGGGGGAATGGGATCAAGGTCTGTGTGGGGGGGGCAGGGGATCAGGGTCTTTGTGGGGAGGGACAGGGGATCAGGGTCTGTGTATGGGTGGAAATGGGATCAGGGTCTGTGTGGGTGGGGACAGAGGATCAGGGTCTGTGTGTGGGGGCGAGGACAGGGGATCAGGGTCTGTGTGTGGGGGGAGGACAGGGGATCAGGGTCTGTGTGGGGAGGGACAGGGGATCAGGGTCTGTGTGTGGGGGGAGGACAGGGGATCAGGGTCTGTGTGGGGACAACGACGGGGGATCGGGGTCTGTGTGGGGAAGGGGGGGGGGGGGGGGGTCAGGGTATGTGTATCGGGGAGGACAGGGG
>NC_092157.1:9501261-9623761 GCF_045791955.1 Oncorhynchus clarkii lewisi
CTTACTCAACACTGCCCGGAATGTCTCTCCTGTTATTGAAAACTGGACTTTGTTGTCTGGGGATTGGTCCTCTATAAAACAGCTCCAAACAGGAAAACCAATAGTAGGAATAGACCTCAGAACCTAATTAATTTTGGGACTATTAATGCAGGAGGAAGAATTCTAATCAGTTACAGATTCCTTCCTGTTTGGTTAGCGTGACCGTAACCAATTACAAGTGACCTTTGTGTTACAGTTCCACTTCCTGTGCTACCCAAATAGTGGTCAGGTCTAGGATTGCACAGGCGGAATACAACAAAAATAGGAATTGAGAGTTAGAGGGAGCGAGAGAGAGATTTACAGATGTCATAAGTTTGACAGTTTAATTGCAAAATGTGGCATGCATCTCTGACCCCCTAATAAAGCATATAGCATGTGTCTTGGAGCCCCGGGCTCACTTTCTGGTGGAACGTCTCCCTCTCACGAATAGGGTAAGGCTGGTCCTCTACAACTGATGAACAACGGACTGAAGGAAAGTCTAAAATATGGAAATACATAGCTAAATCAATTTATGATAATATCAAGGAACAATCTGGCATTGTTTTGTTGTTTCCTCCCAATACAATAAAGCCCATGGCACAAAATCAGTGAATGATGAATACAGGAGAATATGGAGATTAGCATAGGCTTTTTTTTCAGTACAGAGAAGTAATTTAATATGCCATGGTACTTCCTCACAAATACTCCACACATATTAGGTCAGGTAGTACTATCGCTAAGGGCTTGCCAAGCTAGTATACTATAGGTCACGGCATATTACAACAAAATGCCCCCTAAATCAATCATCCTCTTTTCGGAGATACTTTTGGCATTGCTTTTCCTTTTTCGAGTCCACAAGAAGAACACTGCCTCAAAACCAATGTGTCTGGTCTCTCTGGTCTGGGCACCGGAGCCCTCTCCTCCCCAGAACATGGCGAGGGAAGGGTCTAACCAGGGCACTTGCCACTGAGCTGTCCAAAGTAAATTGGTAAATACCTGACCTGCCAAACCCAGCTCCCTTCGGTTTGATCTCCTTCCATCTCCTTCCAATTCTCCCCCAGCCTCCTGAGAGCCTGTTCCCATGGTCGCAGACTCTAATCGTTTTTTTGGCACATTAGTTCCTCCGTTCCACCCCAGAGGTCTCCCTAATTCACTTTTGATATCATTGTTTAGATGATGTGGGATTGGGATTGGCAATGTGACATTAATTAATTCATTCTAGTTTGATAATGATAGACCCCCCCCCCCTCCCAACCCCATAGATCACGGATAAATACTGACATTTGAATTTGTGCTAATTTTCTTCGTAAACGATGCCTTTTACGGTTTAGCCTGTATTTCCTGCGAAGCTACAGTAGCATCCCTTTTTAGATGGTGTAAAATATAGATACTTTTCCTGAACTAAGCCTGTGTGAATGGCACTTAAAATCGAAACATATTAACCAAATAAATACATTTAACCCAGCTACTCCGTCTGATTACTGTTGTATTCGGCGCATGTGACAAACAACGTTTGATTTGATTATTCTTGAATTTCATGTCACAAGGAGAACAAAGTGGGACCAGAATGAAATAGTATCCATAATGCACCAGTGGAAGAAAGAAAGTGATGGTGTACCAAAGCGCCTATATAAATGTATATTCCCTTGGAACACTGTAGTGCTTCTCAAAACATAAAAAATGGGACAAGTGTCATATTATTCAGTGTGAACACGAGAACCCAACTCACTAAACTAATACAAGCACCCCGGCCCAGTTGCTGAGGATCATTTCAGAAACAAACAGTATCCCCTGGAAGGATGGATTCTGTTAGATAGTACATTGATCACCTACATAGCCCGCAGAAAGAAGATGGCTTTACAAGCAATAAGATTTGAGACAATTATATTATTTTAGTGAAATAAGACGGAGTACAAGTGCCGAGTGCCAATAGCCTAGGCATCCCGTCGTGGTTAGCTGTTTGTGCTTCATCCTGTGGCATTGTAATCCACTAAAGTTTCCCAGCTCGGTTTCCCTCAACCCAATCAGGATGCGAAGGCTCACCAGTGATTGCGTTCATTTGTAAAAGCATCCAAGCCAAAATTGAACCCCAAGGCTGATAAAGTATAAAGATGCTGATCAGGATGGCAGCTAAATGGACTACACTGTAGGGCAGGAGGTGTCAGCGACCCATCCAAAAGACCAATGACTGTGTGTACCTTATTTCAAACCGTGCTGCTGCCCAGAATACAAACTGAAGAAGAAAGAAAGAAGGGGAAACATACGACAACAACTGCAGGATTTATTTTCATCCCCAAGCGTCTTTTCAGGGAGCACATTTTCAATTTAACAGATTAGTAATTTTGAGATTGTTCTTTGTGGACCGCCATTAGATTGAGTTTATTCATTGAGCTTTTATGAAGGATTTTTTTTATTGATCCTTAGGGGTTAATTTGGAAGATGTATTCAAGGAGACAGATTTTTTTTTAAATTGACCAATTTTTTTTATCAGGCCCATGAAATTGTAAATTACTCTCAACCTAGACATAAAACTCAAATGCAAGTACAGTGCATTCAGAAAGTATTAACACCCCTTGACCTTTTACACATTTTGTGGTATTAAAATGGATATAATTGTAATTTTTTTGTCAACGATCTACACAAAATACTTGGTCGAATGGGAAGAAAAATTATAATATTTGAAATACAATTATGAAAAATTAAACACTAATATACAGTATCTTGATTAGAGTCTTTCTGGGCACCATTTAGTCTTTCTGGGTACCATTGAGTCTTTCTGGGCACCATTTAGTCTTTCTGGGTACCATTGAGATTTTCTGGGCACCATTGAGTCTTTCTGGGTACCATTGAGTCTTTCTGGGCACCATTTAGTCTTTCTGGGTACCATTGAGTCTTTCTGGGCACCATTTAGTCTTTCTGGGTACCATTGAGTTTTTCTGGGCACCATTGAGTCTTTCTGGGTACCATTGAGATTTCCTGGGCACCATTGAGTCTTTCTGGGTACCATTGAGTCTTTCTGGGCACCATTTAGTCTTTCTGGGTACCATTGAGTCTTTCTGGGCACCATTTAGTCTTTCTGGGTACCATTGAGTTTTTCTGGGCACCATTGAGTCTTTCTGGGTACCATTGAGATTTTCTGGGCACCATTGAGTCTTTCTGGGCACCATTGAGTCTTTCTGGGCACCATTGAGTCTTTCTGGGTACCATTGAGTCTTTCTGGGCACCATTTAGTCTTTCTGGGTACCATTGAGTTTTTCTGGGCACCATTTAGTCTTTCTGGGTATCATTGAGTTTTTCTGGGCACCATTGAGTCTTTCTGGGTACCATTGAGTCTTTCTGGGCACCATTGAGTCTTTCTGGGTACCATTGAGTCTTTCTGAGTACGTCATTATGAGTTTTCCACACCTGGATTGTGTAACATTTGCCTATTTATTCTTTCCAAAATTCTTCAAGCTCTTTCAAATTGTTTGTTGATCATTGCTAGACAACCATTTTCAGGTCTTGCCATTGATTTTCAAGCAGATTTATGTCAAACCTGTAACTCGGCCACTCAGGAACATTCACTCTCTTCTTGGTTAGCAACTCCAGTGTAGATTTGGCCTTGTGTTTTAGGATATTGTCCTGCTGAAAGGTGAATTCATCTCCCAGTGTCTGGTGGAAAGCAGACTGAACCAGGTTTTCCTCTAGGATTTTGTCTATGCTTAGCTCCCTTCTATAAGCATGGCCATAGCATGATGCAGCCACCCTTATACTTAAAAATATGGAGAGTGGTACTCAGTAATGTGCTGTGTTGGATTTGCCCCAAACATAACAGTTTGAATTCGTGACAAAAGTGAATAGCTTTGCCACATTTTTTGCAGTTTTACTTTAGTAAAAAAACAGGATGCATGTTATGGAATATCTTTATTATGTACTGGCTTCCTTCTTTTCACTCTGTCAATTAGGTTAGTATTGTAGAGTAACTACAATTTTGTTGATCCATCCTCAATTTTCCATTGAACTCTGTACCTGTTTTAAAGTCACTATTGGCCTCATTTCCTTCCTCTCCGGCAACTGAGTTCGGAAGGAAGCCTATATCTTTGTAGTGACAGGGTGAATTGATACACCATCCAAAGTGTAATGAATAACTTTACCATGCTCAAACAGATATTCAATGTCTGCTTTTTTTTAACCCATATAACAATAGGTTCCCTTCTTTGCAAGACCTTGGAAAACCTCCCTCGTCTTTGTGATTAAATCTGTGTTTGAAATTCACTGTTGACTGAGGGTACTTACAGATGATTGTATGTACAGAGATGAGGTAGTCATTCAAAAAACCTCTTCAGGATCCGCCCCTTTTTTCAATTTTGCCTAAAATGACATACCCAAATTTAACTGCCTTTAGCTCACAATCTGAATGAAGGATATGCATATTCTTGAAACCATTTGAAAGGAAACAATTTGAAGTTTGTGGAAATGTTAAATTAATGTAGGAGAATACAACACATTAGATCTGGTAAAAGATAATACAAATATATATATAACATTTTTTTTTGTACCATAATCTTTGAAATGCAAGAGAAAGACCATAAGGTATTATGCCAGCCCAGGTGCAATTTAGATTTTGGCCCCTAGATGGCAGCAGTGTCTGTGCAATGATGTAGACTGATCCAATGAACCATTGCATTTCTGTTCAAAATGTTGTATCAAGAATGCCCAAATGTGCCTAATTGGTTTATTAATACATTTTCAAGTTCATAACAGTGCACTCTCCTCAAACAATAGCATGGTATTATTTCACTGTAATAGCTGCTGTAAATTGGACAGTGCAGTTAGATTAACAAGAATTTATGCATTCTGCCAATATCAGATATATCTGTCCTTATTGTTACTTACAAACTCATGCTAATCACATTAGCCTACATTAGCTCAACCATCCTGCGGGGGACACACCGATCCTGTAGAGTTTTAAACACTATTATTGCACACAGAGTGAATCCATACAACTTATTATGTGACCTTTTTACTCCTGAACTTATTTAGGCTTGCTATAACAAAGGGGTTGAATACTTATTGACTCAAGACATTTCAGCTTTACATTTTTTTTTAAAATTAATTTGTAAAAACACTTTAACTATCCCTTTTAAACGTAATAAATGGGAAATGTTTCAAATAATAGTATTGTTACTATTTATCCTACTTCCTCTTTATTATCAACATTATTAACACCTACTTAAAGTATGGTATGCATTTGACACCATGCATTTGAAATAACTACACTGTTATTGCACATACATTGAGGACAGAGAGAAAGAAAGGGGATCATCTGAACCTGTTTTCTCTTTCAATTCTCGTGGGCCCTGTGCTAAAATGTCAGAGACATCACCATTAGGAGCGAATTCCAGGAGCTATGTGAATGGGACGATTGAAGACCCAGTTTGATTGACAGGTCTTCCTCTCTCCCTCTGCCCCCAGGGTGATTGACAATGTGGTTCATCTCACATTTTGTGACTGAACTAATCCAGTAAATTCCTACCAGACGGTACACAACTCAGCAGAGACCTCTCTTTTCCAGGTGGACTTTTATCTCCCAAAATATATATGTTTTTCCATCTGCGACTAAAAACAAACGGACGGAGTGTAATTAAGTGTAAGTACATAATTAAGCAAGTTTAGAAAGTGCTAGTTTTCAATAAATGAAAATGTGTGCTAATTACATATGGGAATAATTCCTCCTGTTGTGCTAATGATTAATATTTGCATAGGTGTCTCAATATGGTGCCAGTGTTGAAATTGGATCACCTCACTGGAACGATTGATCTCTTGCCAAGTTCAATAATTAATTGACTAATTCACTGCCACACAACTATCTCAGAACGTAATTATTCACCCACAAAGGTGTTCAGGGTGTCTTCCTGACTTTTGCACCTGTATTGTGATGGAGGCAGATCCCTTCAACACGGTTACCACATCACATCTCTATCCACACAGCTGGCATTCGGCTGACAAAGATGAATACATTCACACGTTGAAGTGAACCCACAGGACTTTCTGTGCTAAGTTATTGTACTATGCACAATATGTGTAATTACCTGAACATCTGGGATAACTTCTTGACAGTTGTGGCCAATCTTAATAGAGAATTAAATGAGAGAAATATGCAGTGCTTTCATTAATCATCATTACTAAATGGAAAGTCTGCGTTTAGTCATGATTAATGGCACGGTGAGGTTAGTCGGCCACTGACTGTAGTCTTATAGAGTACTGGTCTGCTGATAGGGTGAATAGGCTGAACATGTGGCGGACGAAGAAAGTATAAACTTACCGTAGTAACCGAGTCACTTTCCAATTCAGAGGCTTATGAACACCTGACTCCCACGACGAGACCTTTTACCTCAGATCTATTTGCAAGACATGGACATGTGGCTAGTAGGGGAGACGTCCATATGTTTTACATAAAGAAAGATAGCTATCCACTATATGATTGTTCAGGAACCTTTTTTTTTTGCCATTGAAGACAAAGGGGCGGACATATGAACTGAAGTGAAATGCAGGACAGCCAATAGGAAGAATACATGAACACCTTCACTACCCATCATGGAGCTGGACAGACCAAAGAGATGGGCCTCACAGTTATCCACTCACTAAGAATGCCTCCCAGCATATGATCTCCTCTCGCGGAGCACAAGGTTAAAGGTCACGTTGAACCCTGGCCGAACATCTCTTCCCTCTTCGCTCTTATCACATAGGTACATTTTTTTTGAGCCAGTGAAGGCACAATTTGTGGTGTGAGAGCATTCATTCATGGGCTGAAACATATTTTCCAGACAGCCATCTAAATGCATTTTCCCCATAATAGTCGTTCATGGAGATCCGTCCTGTAGCGCTCATGTCTGGGACATGACATTGACGGCCCTGTGTCTCTATGTATTTGGCTGTACTGTTTGTATGGCTGAGGTGGCTGTGTCTCTATGTATTTGACTGTACTGTTTGTATGGCTGAGGTTGCTGTGTCTCTATGTATTTGGCTGTACTGTTTGTATGGCTGAGGTGGCTGTGTCTCTATGTATTTGGCTGTACTGTTTGTACGGCTGAGGTGGCTGTGTCTAGAGAACGATAGTCCAGTGTGAGAATCAGGTGTTCAAACGCCCTGAGAGAGTAACGATGAAAGCCAGGAGGAACCATAAAACTAAAGATAATAGGAAATTCAGAATGACTCCTACAAGAGGTTAAGTACGTTTGCGGTATTGCACTTACTAAATGGCATGTCTTTGATGCCAGTGGAGCACTATGGGTGTGGTTGTTGCACTTCCAACACAAACCTCTCTAATTCTGTGGTCAAATATACAATGATGTCAAATATACAATTATTATCATTGCTCTTTAATAAGCTTTACGTATCGAGCTCACGGCCAATCAAAGGCCGATACGTAAAAGCTTATGAAAGAGCAGTGATGATATCAAGAGCAGTGATGATATCAAGAGCAGTGATGATATCAAGAGCAGTGATAATATCAAGAGCAGTGATGATATCAAGAGCAGTGATGATATCAAGAGCAGTGATGATATCAAGAGCAGTGATAATATCAAGAGCAGTGATGATATCAAGAGCAGTGATGATATCAAGAGCAGTGATAATATCAAGAGCAGTGATAATATCAAGAGCAGTGATAATATCAAGAGCAGTGATAATATCAAGAGCAGTGATGATATCAAGAGCAGTGATGATATCAAGAGCAGTGATGATATCAAGAGCAGTGATAATATCAAGAGCAGTGATGATATCAAGAGCAGTGATAATATCAAGAGCAGTGATAATATCAAGAGCAGTGATAATATCAAGAGCAGTGATGATATCAAGAGCAGTGATAATATCAAGAGCAGTGATGATATCAAGAGCAGTGATAATATCAAGAGCAGTGATAATATCAAGAGCAGTGATAATATCAAGAGCAGTGATAATATCAAGAGCAGTGATAATATCAAGAGCAGTGATAATATCAAGAGCAGTGATAATATCAAGAGCAGTGATGATATCAAGAGCAGTGTGTGTGTGAGGTTTCTTCTTTTCTCATCTTATCCAACTGTTACCATGCACCTGCAACAAAGATAGCTCGGATGTGAGAGTTTTGAATTTGAATTTTGAGATTTACAATTATTACAAACTATTTTGGAATATATGTATATGCAATTAAAGTGGTTGTGCAAAAACAAATGTACATTTTAATAAAAATGTGTGATGCATTGTTAAGCTAAATAAAATTGTGTGTATGAAATGTTGTTTAAACACCTAGCAATTGGAAATTAAATAGATGGTAATAGTTTTGATATAGCACATACTTGTATGCCAAATGTGGTATATTTTAGGACCTTTGAGGGCATTACTTTTGAGAAGATAATTGTTGATGGAATGAGTGAAATGATTCAAAATCAAATCCTTATTTCTTGACACAACCAATATATTTCTATATTTCTTGACACAACCAATCTGTCACAATTTAATAAAAAATATATTTAAAAAAACAACTAATGAGCAAACCTTACTTGAGGGTTTTGATGCTCTACTGACTATCATATTAAATACTATTCCTGTGCATTTAATGGATCATCAAACACAAGTTAGTTTCCATATTTCCCTCTGAAGACATGACTGGACACTGGTGTCTACCTTGCCCTCCACAGTAATGAAGGACGTTCTACATTATTCACACCTCTCTAGTGATTAGGTGGCATAGTTCTTATACTAGACATTCTGTTGAAGTCAACGCTAATATGACCCTCATGTTTAATAATGGAAAAGGATATTGATTCAGTTCTATTTGCAATAACGTCATTAAGTTATACTCAAGCAAAGATGCATTTCATATTAAAAATACTGTTATCGTTAAATCGGCCTCTTCATCTTTGTTCAGTTTGTAACTATCAGTAATTAGTAAATACTTGAATGTATCAAACATTTATTACAAAGACCTGGCCACATATCTGTACAAAATAATAAGAGCCTTTAAACATCTTTACTTCATTAAATGGTCAATGTTATAATGTTTATAAGCTGACCTAAAAATGATATGTTCCCCATACGTCTTCTTTGAGCCAATAACTATGGGGAGACTAGTTCTCAGCTGTCGACTCAATATGAGCCAATAACTATTGGGAGACTAGTTCTCAGCTGTCGACTCAATATGAGCCAATAACTATGGGGAGACTAGTTCTCAGCTGTCGACTCAATATGAGCCAATAACTATGGGGAGACTAGTTCTCAGCTGTCGACTCAATATGAGCCAATAACTATGGGGAGACTAGTTCTCAGCTGTCGACTCAATATGAGCCAATAACTATGGGGAGACTAGTTCTCAGCTGTCGACTCAATATGAGCCAATAAATAAAGCAGAGATGGAGGAGCGTCCTCAGTATTAGGTCCTCACACGGTGGGGAAAGAGCATATACTGTTTCTCTCTCTCTGTTTGTGAATCAGTGAAAGTGCCCGAAGCTCCGGTGACTGGAGGTGCAATCTGTTCCTTTCTCTCTCTCTCTCTCTCTCTCTCTCTCTCTCTCTCTCTCTCTCTCTCTCTCTCTCTCTCTCTCTCTCTCTCTCTCTCCACGCATGAGAGATTGATAGTCATGACAGCTCTCCTTGTTTTTCACTGGCAGACAGATGAAACCTTCTCATTACGGTGGATTTGAAACAGAGTCAACTGAGAACCCACATTTGTTTTGGCGACTACTACAGGACAGACCACACATGCTGAATCACGCTCCTCACTGTCTTGGTAATTGTTTCAGGTTTAATTAATGCTTTACCCTTTGATACTATAGCTATGTCACTTTGTCAACAGTATTTATCATAAAGATTTACTTTAAACAAACTTTGTAATACATTAAAATGTGTATTTCATTATTCAGTGTTTTTAATTGCTTGATACCTGTGAACAAATCTATAAGTATTAAATATTTATTCAAAGAACTAGAGGATGTTTATCACATTGTTGTCAAATGGCTAACCTTAAAGTTACCCAAACAAAAACCTTAAGGAAAAACAATCTCTTTCTTGCAGTTGTCCTTTTGAACACTAAACTAAAGACTATGGTGCCAAATGTTTTGCATGTTTTGAATGTGTTGCCCATAGCTGTTCCAGAACGAGGCAATGTCCGATTAATCATGCCCCACCAGGCCGACAGCATGCCATTTCCACACAATAAATGACTGTACACTAAACTAAGCTCACCCCAACCTATGCAGATAACGGAGCCATTCATTTTAACATGCGCATGCTAAACCTGCCTGATAAATGATATGCCTAGCAGCACTTCCGTCCATATTTTATCACAGGAAGACACCGCTCTGCGCACATGCACATTTTCCCTATTCCAATGCAGATTCAGCCAGATCTCCTCAACCTCTCAACAGCCTGGCTCCCATAATTAACTTTTTTAAAGGGAATAATTGTTTTATGTCAGAAATGACAGGAAGACACTGTGGTAAAAGTAAAATATAGGTGTCGTTCATTTACCACAACTTACATGAACAGATTTTCGCCTAGGTATTCATAACCACACATGTAACGTCATACCTTTGGGAATAACTATAATGGTAACAGGATACACCTCTGTGGAATACCACTCAGAGCTATTTGACATATACCTTGACAGGCCAACTAGTGACCTGCTCCGAGTTGAGACCTGTTGGCTGAGCCTATAGTATTCAGGCTCTGCTCTTCTTCAGAAACCTCTCACAATCATGCTTAATTCTCCTCGTGGACCTTGTGTCTCATCTTGCATGCCTTTTGTTAAAAGGTATCATTACTAGCTTGGCTGTGACCTCTGACCATCCCTTTAAATCATTAGGGGCACTGGTTGCAGAGGAACGGCTGGTTTCTATTTAACATCTCCACAGGAAGAATTAAAGCTTCTGCCTTCTGCAATATCACTGCTGGGGAGAATCACTGTCCGAGATTCTGGCAATCTATGAGTTGGATTTTACTGAATGTTATTTAATGTGGATGTAATGTCTACAAATGAGTTATTGATATTTTGTATATTTTTAAATAATGGAATATTATTAGCATATTTTGATATCTTGGTAGAGGTCCATTCAATCTCCACAGAGGCAAATATGCCCTTAGCTATCTTGCTTGTGGAAGTTAACTGAAATTGAGTGATGTGGTTCCTCTGAAGAAGTGTGAGGCTATGTGAGGCCCTTTTTAAGCAATAATTACTTCCTTTTTTATGATTCTAATCTTTTTTCTTTTTTATTATTATTATTATTTTTATTTTTGTTGTGTTTTTTTTTGCTAATTCAAGGCCTTCAGAATGTATTCCCAAAAGCCTGCATTTAAAACACATAGTACCCCATAATGTCGAAGTGGAATCATGTTAAGTTACATGGACTCACTCTGTGTGCAATAATAGTGTTTAAAATATATATTTTAATGACTACCTCATCTCTGTACCACACACATTCAATTGTCTGTAAGGTCCCTCAGTCTAGCAGTGAATTTCGAACACAGATTCAACCACAAAGACCAGTTAGGTTTTTCAATGTTTCGCGAAGAAGGGCACCGATTGGTGGATGGGTAAAACATTGAATATCCCTTTGAGCAGGGTGAAGTTATTAATTACACTTTGGATGGTGTATCAATACACCCAGTCACTACAAAGATACAGTTGAAAACTGAGGATGGATCACCAATTGTACTTACTCCACCATGTTAACCTAGATGACAGAGTGAAAAGAAGGAAGCCTGTACAGAATTAACATTTTCCAAAACAGGCACCCTGTTTGCAATAAGGCACTAAAGTAAAACTGTAAAAAAAATGTGGCAAATAAATGCATTTTATGTCCTGAATACAGTGTTTTGTTTTGGGCAAAATCTAACACAACACATCACTGAATACCACTCCTCATATTTTCAAGCATTTTGATGGCTGCAACATTCTATGGGTATGCTCGTCACCGGCAAGGACTAAGGAGTTTTTTTTTAGGAATATAAAGAAACGGAATAGAGCTAAGCACAGGCACAATCCTAGAGGAAAATCTGGTTCAGTCTGCTTTCCAAAAGACACTGGGAGACAAATTCACCTTTCAGCAGGAAAATAACTTAAAACACAATAACTTAAAACACGAATATACAAGACGAAATTGAATGTTCCTGAGTAGTCTAGTTACAGTTTTGACTTAAATTGGCTTGCCATTTAAGCCATCAAAGACTTGAGCATGCCATTTTTAGTTTTAAGATAATGTGCAAATATTGTACAACCCAGGTGTGCAAATCTCCTATAGAATTACCCAGAAAGACTCACAGCTGTTATCACTGCCAAATGTGATTATAATACAGTATGTATTTACTTAGGGGTGTGAATACTTACAGTATTTAAATGAGTTATTTCTCTATTTCATTTTCAATAAATATTCTACATTTTCTAAAAACACGTTTTCACTTTGTCAAATTAGGGTAATGTGTGTGTATATGGGTGAGAGAAAAAAATTATTTCATCCATTTTGAATTCTGGATGTAAAAAAAAAAAATGTGTCAATGGGTATGACTACTTTCTGAAGGCCCTGTATCTTGGAACTAAGTCTATGTTTTGTAACTTTCCCCAGGTCATCGCTGCAAATGAGAATGTTTTCACAGTCAACTCACCTGGCTAAGTAAATAATAAACAATAATCAACGATATTGGTGAGTTATCAGTTTGATCATTTTGATGTAGGCCTATAGTGGTTTCATTTTGAAATGTTTAATTCAGTTCATTGTCTTCCTACATGGTCATTATTAGAGCAATGCAAAACAGACATTGCCCAAAGTCACAATTGTATTTGTGTAAATGCTGGGAGGAAGGCTACAACAGTCACATGAATAGGCTGCTTAACTGCTTTGTGACCACTATTAATATCACCTTTTTCTGTTATCGTTTTAACCAATTTCTGCAACATAAAGAAAATACTATTTTTTTTTAAGGCCTCCATTTTTCATTCCAGTCCTTAGCACTGTAGCATTCCACAGTAGCTTTTCTCAGTCTGTAATGGTAACCCAACACTAAGGGTTTCCTTGTCTACAAGGGTGACATCCCCCGGGGCGAGACCCTTTAAGGTTTGGATCATATCAGTGTTAAGCTGAGATCCACAGGGGTAAAAACTAAGTACATGAAAAAGGTGAATGACATCTATTTGTCTATATCAATTGCAGGTGTCAGAGACATCTATTTTTAAGGATAACCGAATAGATGACAGGGAGCAGGGAAATTAAACTAATGTTGAGGTGCTGTACATACACACAAAGCTAGCTAACTGAAGTTGTTTTTGGAAATGTGCCTACGGAGTAATGTGTATTAAATGCAAATCTGCACAACTTTGGGATGTGTGTGTCTGTGTGTGTGTGTACAGCGGGTCGCTACCATTCAACAACATATCACTTAAATCTGTCTGTGGGGCACAACGTCCATTTGTCACGTCACGCTTTTTGTTATCGTGCGCTTTTCAGGGCAACAAACAACAATGTGCACAAAAGGCCCCTGCACTTCAGATGTGACTGAGGAGTGGATCAGAGAGAGAGAGAGAGAGAGAGAGAGGGAGAGAGAGAGAGAGAGAGAGAGAGAGAGAAATGAAAGAGGAGAAAAGGGAGAGAGAGAAATGAAAGAGGAGAAAAGGTAGAGAGGGAGGAGAGGTGAGTGTATAAATGTTGTGCATGGTGAAGTGGTGTCGGGGGTGATCCTCAGGCCCTGCCTACCTGCCCCATGGTTAAATCATGTGTACAAGCTGTTTCCAATAAACTGTTAAATTTGATAAAGAGCGCCGTATTATATTACAAAGCCCAGAAGGCAACTTTCACTTCTGGTATCATGAATACATTTTGCCCGATAATAACGTTGTGACTTCAATCACAGGCAAAGAAAACCCTCCTCTCTTGGAAATCAAGTCAGGGGTGACAACTGTATAAATCGACACCCGGTAAGATTATCATATATTTGTGCTTTCTGCATCAGCGTTAAAAGACTCCAACAAGTGAGCTGGGAGTAGGCTAACCGAGAGAACTGCTGAAGCGCCACAGGGGCTGCAAATATACCTCTGCAGCCTCTTACTATGGCAGTCTGCGATAACACAGCTATGACAAAGCAACCTTTTCTAAAGATTTATTCACTTGATGTTTGTTGCTTTTTTGTTTTTTAGGGATGACCGGGGAACAAAGTAACATGTGGCACAAAGTAACAACTAAATAACATATATGGGGTGGCAGGTAGCCTAGTGGTTAGAGCGTTGAGCCAGTGAACCGAAAGGTTGCTGGTTCGAATCCCCGAGCCGACAAGGTAAACACATGTCATTCTACCCCTGAACAAGGCAGTTAACCTACTGTTCCCTTTTAGGCTGTCATTGTAAATAAGAATTTGTTCTTAACTGGCTTGCCTAGTTAAATGAAATAACTTAATACAGGTAATGAGTGGAGGACAGAGGAGCCTCTTAAAGAAGAAGTTACAGGTCTGTGAGAGCCAGAAATCTTGCTTGTTTGTAGGTGACCAAATACTTATTTTCCACCATAATTTACAAATAAATTCATTAAAAATCCTACAATGTGATTTTTCCTCATTTTGTCTGTCATAGTTGTACCTATGATGAAAATTACAGGCCTCTCTCATCTTTTTAAGTGGGAGAACTTGCACAATTGGTAGCTGACTAAATACTTTTTTGCCCCACTGTATATATATATATATATATATATATATATATATATATATATATATATATATATATATATATATACACACAGACATAGGCTATGGTCGTTGTCATACAAACAAACAGACCCTCACTCACAATGACTAGCTAACGTGTACTTTACCCATTTCATTACATCTTTATATATTGCAAATAAAATGTAAAAACAATCACAAATAATATTTTATATTAATTTCAAACAACAGCATTAGCATGAGAGCAACTTACCAGTCCAAAACAATGTCCTCTCCGTTCAAAAAATATGCCTCAGTTTCAGAGTCTTCAAAAAGCAGATCTGTCTCACTTTACTCTAAAATTGTTTCTACATTCGTATATCTAGTCTTAGAATTAGCTTTCCATGACTTATTCGCCATGATGTTGGATAAATAAACAGCTGAAGATGCAAGTCACAAATACTGCTGTGCGTAATAAGCCTCGCTCCTTCACGGTTGAATTGGCAATGGCGAAAGAACGGTCCTTACGCCAGCGTTCAATGGAAAGGTTTGTCTTACAACAAAGAACCGTGGGATATTGCCGTTTACATCTGCTCATTGGCTATCTACCCAACTAGATTTCAAGACGATCAGTGGTCATTGGGTTAAAATACAGTCAATCAACGAGACATTGGTCATATAGTTGGTGCACAATGGGCTCGTCACTTGTTGTCTTCCAATCGTTTTTTCCGGATCAATACGTCCCGCAAAATGACCCATCATGTTTGGTTGTGTTACAAACAAACAGTTGATTGCAAGGAAACCAAACATGACTGGATAAAGTCAGGGAAAGTCTGTCTATTTGACGTTGGATGTTACGGCAAAAATTTAATGACACGAAGTTCAACGAGATAAGCGTTCATAAAATGTTTCGTGTTAGGATTTAAAAAATGAATTTAACCTAACAAAATACCATTATTTGTGTAAAAATTAGCCTTGGGATTGCAACCAGAGCAAGATCTTCAAAGGTAAACTATTTATTTCAATGCAATCTGTGATTTTGTTACGCAAGTGCTGGTTGAATAAGTAGTTTGATATGGGGGTCTGTGCTCAGATAATCGCAGCGTATTCTTTCGCAATAAATATTTTTTTTAATCTGACAACGCAGTTGGATTAGCAACATTCTAGGCTTTCGAACCATGTGAGACACTTGTATATTCATGAATGCTTAATATGACTATTTATGTAGCGATCACCGTATGTTGTCGAATTTAATCCCGCTAACGGGTTCGGTGCGCAGAGAGGTTAACAAGAATTTAAGCTTTCTGCCAATATCAGATATGTCTATGTCCTGAGAAATGTTCTTGTTCGCATCAGCCTGCGTTAGCTTAACCGTCCCATGGACGGGACACTGATCCCAAAGAAGTTTTAACAGCAGAGGAAACCCCCTAAATTACATTGTTTCAACTAGAAATTTGATGACTTTTCCTAGAGTATTTCCAACATTAGAAAAAGTCAAACGCCTTTGTTCATATTTCCATTAAAGAAGTACGCCACCCTGGTACAAAGATTGTCTTATGGTCATTTTTGACCCAGCAGGTATAAAATCATTTACACACCACAAAAACCACTAAGACACACACGCACACAATGAGAAATTGAGATTATGAGTGCTACTGATTGAACTCAGCCAGCAGCTCCTGAAGAGGAAGATCACCATGGTTGGTACCGTTAGAAAGAACAAGCCTGAGCTCCCCCCTGCACTCCTCGCAACAAAGGGGAGAGAGGCCTTCTCATCAAAGTTTGCCTTCACCCCCACCACCACTCTAGTTTTTTACCTCCCAAAGAGGAACAAGAATGTGGTCCTGCTGAGCACACTGCACAAAACGGCTGAGATCGGTGATCGTGAGGACAGGAGTCCAACCATCATCCTGGACTACAACCACAATAAAGGAGGCGTGGACATCCTGGACAAGGTGATTGGAACTTACAGCTGCAGGAGGATGACTGCCTGCTGGCCCCTGGTCATCTTCCATAACATCATTGATGTGTCCTCGTACAATGCCTTTGTGATATAGAACAAGATCAACCCTACCTGGATGCCTGATAAGTGGAACAAGAGGAGGGTGTTCCTGGAGCAGCTGGGAAAGGCACTTGTAACCCCACACATTCAAAGAAGGGAACGCCTCCACCACACAGCAGCCTCTGCAGCGCTTGTGAAAGCTGTTCAGGGGGCTGAATCTTGTCCTGATCCACCTGAGGCTGCAGCTGGGGCAGGAAAGAGGAGGAGATGCCAATTCTGCCCCAAAGAAGGACTGTAAAACAATACTATGTGCTGCACATGTGAGAAATACATCTGCAAAGTCCATGCACACACACTTACATACTTACATACTGTCCTACATGTGCTAATTAGAGTTGATTGATTTATGTTCTTCACATTTTTGTTTTGTATCTATTATCTTATTTTATACTTATTTATTGTTGTTGTTTATACACCTTGTGGGTGGGGGCAATGGTTAAAAAAATGGGAGAAGACTAGTATTTTGTAGTTGAATTCTTCATTGTACAGTATATAAGAATATATCACTATGTTGCCAAACAAGTTTGACTGTTATTGTTTCCCTTCAATAAAAGGCATTCAAAAAAACTACTTTCGGCACATTTCTGCTACTCTCTTAGGCTATACAAGTGTTATCTCTTGCTAAATAAATGTATGTTTATACCTATGCAGTATCTTTAGCAATAATAATAATAACAAACCTCTACTTTAGTAAAGAAAACAATTATGACAGGTGTGTTGCAATAAAAACAAGTGGTGTCTACTGATTAAATGCACTCTTCTTTGTGAAGAGGGAAAACTCAGATATTCACAAGGTTTGTGATGAATGACAGGCTGTACTCTTCATGCAAAATAGATTTGGGGTTTAAAATTCAATTAAGCTGCATTGTTTTAAGGGTTTACTCCCCTTAGGACAAGAGGAGTATACAGAATGTTAAGTCTACAGTACACAAAAGATAAGTAAAAAATACTTTAAAGTACTACTTAAGTAGTTTTTTGGGGGTATCTGTACTTTACTTTACTATTTGTATTGTTGACAACTTTTACTTTTACTTCACTACATTCCAAAAGAAAATATTAGACTTTTTACACCACACATTTTCCCTGACACCCAAAAGTACTCAGCAGGATTGGAAAATTATCCAATTCACAACACTTATCAAGAGAACATCCCTGGTCATCCCTACTGCCTCTAATCTGGTGCACACACTAAACACAAATGCTTAATTTGTAAATTATGTCTGAGTGTTGGAGATAGCCCCTGGCTATCCATACATTTTTTTAAAACAATAAAATGGTGCCATCTGGTTTGGTTAACACAAGGAATTTTAAATGATTTATAGTTATATTTTAGCAATTACATTTTCTTTTGATATTTAAGTCTATTTCAATCCAAATACTTTTAGACTTTTAGACTTTTAGACTTTTAGACTAACTCAAATAGTATTTTACTGGGTTACTTTCACTTCTATTTGAGTCATTTTCTATTAAGGTATCTTTACTTTTACTCAAGGATGACAATTGGGTACTTTTTCCACCACTGGCGGTTACTGACCAATAAACATTCACGTGGGCGTGGTTTCGCACATAAATGCCTATAAATCAGTCACAGATATTGATATCGTAACAACTTGGTACACATGTTGCAAACACTGTCAAGACTTAACAAATGCAAGCACCTTCATATCAACCGGTGGCACTATATCGAGCGTAGGGTCTGTTTGACTTAGAGTGATGAAATTTGGCACACATACTCTAGCTAGTCTGTATAGTATGGTTGAGTTTGTCCACATTGTGGTGCTGTTGGATAGGAAAAAACATGAATCCAAGCTTATTGGCTCACCGTAGCCATATTGTCTCAGATACAGTCTAGAAGATGTACATCCATAGATACTATATACCAATTGTGGTGACGATCGGTCCAGCGGTTCTGGAGTAGACGTTTAAAGTTGTCAACATCATTCAAATTGGTCCAAAATACATCAAAAGCATATTATATTGCATGAACGGTTTGATTTTGAGTTCTGATATTTGGCAAGTGTGGTAAACAGTACAGAAGTAGTTCATGGCCTGGTTTAGATCTTATCTGTCAGAAAGATATCAGTTTGTCTCTGTGAATGGTTTGTCCTCTGACAAATCAACTGTACATTTCGGTGTTCCTCAAGGACCACTATTGTTTTCACTATATATTTTACCTCTTGGGGATGTTATTCGAAAACATAATGTTAACTTTCACTGCTATGCGGATGACACACAGCTGTACATTTCAATGAAACATGGTGAAGCCCCAAAATTGTTTCAGCCATAAGGAAGTGGATGGCTGCAAACTTTCTACTTTTAAACTCGGACAAAACAGAGATGCTTGTTCTAGGTCCCAAGAAACAAAGAGATCTTCTGTTGAATCTGACAATTAATCTTAATGGTTGTACAGTCGTCTCAAATAAAACTGTGAAGGACCTCGGCGTTACTCTGGACCCTGATCTCTCTTTTGAAGAACATATCAAGACCATTTCAAGGACAGCTTTTTCCCATCTACGTAACATTGCAAATATCAGAAACTTTCTGTCCAAAAATGATGCAGAAAAATTAATCCATGCTTTTGTCACTTCTAGGTTAGACTACTGCAATGCTCTACTTTCCGGCTACCCGGATAAACTTCAGTTAGTGATACATACGGCTGCTAGAATCCTGACTAGAACCCAAAAATTTTATCATATTACTCCAGTGCTAGCCTCTCTACACTGGCTTCCTGTCAAAGCAAGGGCTGATTTCAAGGTTTTACTGCTAACCCACAAAGCATTACATGGGCTTGCTCCTACCTATCTCTCTGATTTGGTCCTGCCGTACATACCTACACATACGCTACGGTCACAAGACGCAGGCCTCCTAATTGTCCCTAGAATTTCTAAGCAAACAGCTGGAGGCAGGGCTTTCTCTTATAGAGCTCCATTTTTATGGAACGGTCTGCCTACCCATGTCAGAGACGCAAACTCGGTCTCAACCTTTAAGTCTTTACTGAAGACTAATCTCTTCAGTGGGTCATATGATTGAGTGTAGTCTGGCCCAGGAGTGGGAGGGTGAACAGAAAGGCTCTGGAGCAACGAACCGCCCTTGCTGTCTCTGCCTGGCCGGTTCCCCTCTTTCCACTGGGATTCTCTGCCTCTAACCCTATTACAGGGGCTGAGTCACTGGCTTACTGGGGCTCTCTCATGCCGTCCCTGGAGGGGGTGCGTCACCTGAGTGGGTTCATTCACTGATGTGGTCATCCTGTCTGGGTTGGCGCCCCCCCCCCCCCTTGGGTTGTGCCGTGGCGGAGGTCTTTGTGGGCTATACTCAGCCTTGTCTTGGGATGGTAAGTTGGTGGTTGAAGAAATCCCTCTAGTGGTGTGGGGGCTGTGCTTTGGCAAAGTGGGTGGGGTTATATCCTTCCTGTTTGGCCCTGTCCGGGGGTGTCCTCGGATGGGGCCACAGTGTCTCCTGACCCCTCCTGTCTCAGCCTCCAGTATTTATGCTGCAGTAGTTTATGTGTCGGGGGGCTAGGGTCAGTTTGTTATATCTGGAGTACTTCTCCTGTCCTATTCAGTGTCCTGTGTGAATCTAAGTGTGCGTTCTCTAATTCTCTCCTTCTCTCTTTCTTTCTCTCTCTCGGAGGAGAGCCCTAGGACCCTAGGAGCCCTAGAGCCCTAGGACCATGCCCCTGGACTACCTGACATGATGACTCCTTGCTGTCCCCAGTCCACCTGGCCGTGCTGCTGCTCCAGTTTCAACTGTTCTGCCTTATTATTATTCGACCATGCTGGTCATTTATGAACATTTGAACATCTTGGCCATGTTCTGTTATAATCTCCACCCGGCACATCCAGAAGAGGACTGGCCACCCCACATATGCTCTCTCTAATTCTCTTTTTCTTTCTCTCTCTCGGAGGACCTGAGCCCTAGGACCATGCCCCAGGACTACCTGACATGATGACTCCTTGCTGTCCCCAGTCCACCTGACCGTGCTGCTGCTCCAGTTTCAACTGTTCTGCCTTATGTCCCCATGCTGGTCATTTATGAACATTTGAACATCTTGGCCATGTTCTGTTATAATCTCTACCCGGCACATCCAGAAGAGGACTGGCCACCCCACATAGCCTGGTTCCTCTCTAGGTTTCTTCCTAGGTTTTGGCCTTTCTAGGGAGTTTTTCCTAGCCACCGTGCTTCTACACCTGCATTGCTTGCTGTTTGGGGTTTTAGGCTGGGTTTCTGTACAGCACTTTGAGATATCAGCTGATGTACGAAGGGCTATATAAATACATTTGATTTGATTTGATTTGATTCATCCTAGGGCAATGTGTCCAATTTGTCCTGATGGTGGCACAGTGGACACACAGTAGAACCCCAGCAACGCTGCTTGCTGCTTTAATTACTGTTGTATTTTCTCACAAGACTCAGATTGCACACATATTTGTAAATGAGGGGTAGTGGTGAAGGTGCATAAAGATGTCAGCATTCAGATATGACTTCATTGTTTTACCCACTGAGTTTTTAAACTACGGCGCATGACATAGTTCAATTGTATTGTGTTTTATATGAGATGTAGACACATTCAGATAATGATATACAGTGTAACTTCTTTAGATCAAGTTTAGCAGTACAACTAAGAAAATACCTTGGGAAAAAACTATATTTTGAATGCTAAAAGTATCTTAAATTGTCACGCTCTGACCCTAGAGAGCCTTTTATTCTCTATGTTGGTTAGGTCGGGGTGTGACTAGGGTGGGTAATCTAGGTTGTTTTATTTCCATGTTGGCCTGGTATGGTTCCCAATCAGAGGAAACTGTTTATCGTTGTCTCTGATTGGAGATCATATTTAGGCAGCCATTTTCCCCACGGTGTTTTGTGGGATCTTGTTTATGTGTGGTTGTCTGTGAGCACTCCATAGCGTCACGTATCGTTTATTGTTTTTTGTTTTTTTGTGCTTATAATAAAAATGTCGAACCAATTTCACGCTGCGCTTTGGTCCGAATGTTCTTACGATGATCGTGACATAAATTAAATATATTAATTTTAGCTATTGACATGACATGCCTAAAAGATTACATTAAAATATACGTATATATATATATTTGTATTATTTCTTGTATTTTCATCCACATATCAGCTTTAAACCAGAATTTTTACCATTGAAGACAGTGTTAACCCCACAGGGTGTTACAATTAACCCTGCATATTGTTTGTATACAAATTATTTTAATATTTATTAAGCTAAAGCCAAACTGCTACTTTGTTCCCTGGTCTCCCTTTATGATTTATTGTGTAATTGGTTGTACACATACTTCATAGATCATTTTGCACTTATTTTTTGCATTTCTCAATATATCAAACAGTCCTATTAAAATATTGTGATGACATCCTAGCAAATAGAATGACACAATGTGCAAAGACAAGTTCCCATGAAACAGACCTTCAGAACTTCCTGTCCCCACAACAGAAACAAAATAGAAAAAACAATGATCACCATCACAGAACACATTGAAGCGTTTCAGGGGAATGAATTGATGGTGGTGGTGATGTGTTTGGTATTCTTCAGAGAGCAGGCCTTCTCTCCTATGTCGCCAAAGCCAAAACTTCTCTGGTAAGTGACGTATGTTCAGTAATTAGAAGACTTGAGGGCTACAAAGACTTAAACCCATGACACTGAAAAATGGCAGGTGGCCCAGGGGAAATTTCAACCATGAGGAAGCACAGCGGAATAACAGATCACACCTGAGTCTGGTGACATATTCACACCTCCTCCCATATTACAACTCCTCCCAAATCACAACTCCTCCCAAATCACAACTCCTCCCACATTATAACACCCTCCCATATCACAAGTCCTCCCATATCACAAGTCCTCCCACATTACAACACCCTCCCATATCCCAACTCCTCCCACATTACAACACCCTCCAATATCACAACTCCTCCAATATTACAACACCGTCCCATATCACAAGTCCTCCCACATTACAACTCCCATATTACATGTTATGTCCTTCAATACCAAATGATTGGCACTTCTTTGTGTGTTTATTTATTTTAGGAACTTTTATTTTCACAAGAATGACAGGAGATAGATAATGCGTACATAGTGACTTAATATGCCCCATTGGTTGGTTTCACAATGCAGATAGTCCCCGGTATGAACAGAAAGATGGAGATTTTCGAACTGCTACTGGGATTTTCATGTGGGTTTGATGCGAGAGCATTTGAGGTTGGCATTATGTTCTCTATTTGAATAAGGAGAAAAACAAAGGATCTCTGTTGAGGTTGCACAGTGTGCAGGTATGCAATCTTCTACCCTATCAAAGACTACATTTCACAAACTTTGGATAGAGCAATGGAAAAACAAACCATTTATTACCCATGAATATTAGAATTGTCCCACTGCTGAAACTGAGAAGAGAATTCATCATACCCAATATGAATTTAAAGTTTAATGAAACAGTGATTTAGTTTGACAATGTGTCACCACTTTACACGTTGGTTTGTTTTACCAATGTAAGGATTGCTAAGTTGACTCTGGCGTCTCTAGGTACACTGTGTATACACAGTGTGTGAGTGTAGGACGGGTGACATTGTTACCTTCTGGATACTAGATAACTCAGAGATACTAGATAACTCAGAGATACTAGATAACTCAGAGATACTAGATAACTCAGAGATACTAGATAACTCAGAGATACTAGATAACTCAGAGATACTAGATATCTCAGAGATACTAGATAACTCAGAGATACTAGATAACTCAGAGATACCAGAATAACTCAGAGATACTAGATATCTCAGAGATACTAGATAACTCAGAGATACTAGATAACTCAGAGATACTAGATAACTCAGAGATACTAGATAACTCAGAGATACCAGAATAACTCAGAGATACTAGATAACTCAGAGATACTAGATAACTCAGAGATACTAGATAACTCAGAGATACTAGATAACTCAGAGATACTAGATAACTCAGAGATACTAGATATCTCAGAGATACTAGATAACTCAGAGATACTAGATAACTCAGAGATACCAGAATAACTCAGAGATACTAGATATCTCAGAGATACTAGATAACTCAGAGATACTAGATAACTCAGAGATACTAGATAACTCAGAGATACTAGATAACTCAGAGAGAGCATCGAGTTAAGGGATTCTAAAGGGCCGTTGGCATTGATAGAGTTTGATGTGCCACGAACACTGTGTTTACATATAGTGCACAGTTAATGAGAGATTGGGTTGTACCTTCCACACAAGGGAGGGTAACAATACATGTGTGTTTAAGTAATTTTGTCCCCCAACATATGAGTAAGAATGACAGAAGATCTTAGATGACTACCTTTAAGATGTAAGTGCTCTTTATACCATTTAGCCTCTTTATACCATTTAGCCTCTTTATACCATTTAGCCTCTTTAAACCATTTAGCCTCTTTATACCATTTAGCCTCTTTATACCATTTAGCCTCTTTATACCATTTAGCCTCTTTATACCATTTAGCCTCTTTATACCATTTAGCCTCTTTATACCATTTAGCCTCTTTATACCATTTAGCCTCTTTATACCATTTAGCCTCTTTATACCATTTAGCCTCTTTATACCATTTAGCCTCTTTATACCATTTAGCCTCTTTATACCATTTAGCCTCTTTATACCATTTAGCCTGACATTACTTTCCAAACCAACATCCAGACATCAAAATGTTTCCATTTCCATCGTGCTGAGCTGAACTCGCCACATCCTATCGGATATGGAATGTAAAGTCATATTTTTCTTAAGCAAAACCATCTCGTTCAAGATTACTGTCAGTGCACATTAATTGCGTTCGGATAGTGTGCATTCGGCCAATCAGCGAACAGAGAGCAGAAAACCAAAACTTGAGCCCAACAATTATCAAACAATCAAAAGCTCTTTCATGTCTCTGGCATCACCCTTTCTCCCGGGGAGGATTATATTCATTTGCAGAACAAGACTGGACAAAACAACCCAAAATATTAACAGTAAGTGCCTGTCAGCGCTTTTAAAATACATCTAATTTCTTTCACTGTATTATTTCAGAGTGAGTTTTACAGATACAGGGCAGGCATCATGTAATGTCATAGGCTGCAGAGAAAATATGTATTGACCAGATTCCTGGATATTCAACTCACTGCTGAAGCTACAGTGAGTGTAAATCCTCTGAGACTTCAGGAAGAAGTCTTCTAGAACATTACAACTCAAGGACCAACTTGACCAACTGAAGACCTATATTCATCAAAACGCAGCATGGACGTCACACACAGTTCTGCAAGCACACGTTTTTGTCACAGAATACTGGTTAGGATCTCTACACAACAGAACTACTGCCAAGCCGACTGCAGATACCAGTCTATACCATCATGTCCATCACTCTAACAGAAATAGGGTTTTAAACAATAGAAAATAGTTATTAAATAGTTGATGTTAACATCATCCTTTAGTTAATGAAACCTGTCCTCCCATGCTGCTCTCATGCCACAATGAGACAAAAACAACATCCACTTCCTCTTTGGTATAAGCCTCTGAAAACGCAGACCGGATGACTCGTATTAGGGGCCCTAATATTATTAATGGCCTGATTGCTAAGAGGAGAGAGAAAGGGAGAAAGAGAGAGGGGAGAAATCCCCTTTAGGGTGGAGGGCGCAGGGGACGTCAGCCCTTAATTTCGGGGACAGGGCCCTCCTGGGCTGTTAATCGGAGGCCTATCCTCTGCTCCTCTATCTGTCCAGTAATGCTACGTATCCCCCCAGAGGTACAGAGAATAACCGCGCCTGTCTTTCTCTATATTTAGAACATCAGGTTGTGGTTTTAAAGGGAAAGTCAAAAGATGCCATTCTTTATTAATGTCTGAGGATATTAAATTGGTTGAGTTAGTTTCCCGCGACCGCCCCGGGGGCTTCACCGTTTCAAATATAACAAATGCCTCAATTAAAATCCCTTTCAAACACCATGCTTATTTTTCGATAACAATCGCCTTCCCTGTATTTCTCTCTCACCGTCTCCTTCTCTATCTCTCTCTCTCTCCCTCTCTCTATCTTTCTCTCCCTCTCCCAGAGGAGACATGATGACATATTGGGACGTGCAGAGCAGATGATGCTCCAGCAGAAAGAGGAATGGAGGGATGGGAGAACTAGTTAGAGGAAAGGAGGAGATGAGAGGCAGGCCCTGTGAACCAGCAGATGGCAGGACAAGAGCAGTAATACAACGCTTTAGTGTGAAACACATTAGATGATGGGGCTGCGGGGGTCCTCAGCCTACACACATCTCATTAACCGTTGGTTAAGCGACATTACACCACAGCAAATCCAAACTTCATTCTCAACTCCAATTCAACACATTATGTATTTGCTTTTGGCAATATTCTATGAAGGCCGAGGAGAGAATGCAGATGTTATTGTAAGTGAGAAAAATGCTTAAATGAAGGACTGTCTGCTTTATGTTTCATCTGTTTGTATGATGAACTGACTGACCCAATACATTTCTACCACTTTAAATAAGTTCACTATTTGTGGCATAATGCATACATACAGTTTGCACATCTCTCAGTGTTCAAGGGACGTCACTTTGTATATTTGAATAGTTGCCAAACACTTTGTCCCTATTTGAGGCTTAAAGGAAATAAGAGTCTAATTGAATTATATATTGTTGGGCCGTCGTTGTCATTTGGATGATGCAATGTATTAGGGCCTGTAGAGGCTGCCTGGCTTTAATAAAATACCACTTACAGACAGTGAATAACAGAAAACAACTAAATGCAAAAAACATGTCCTGCTTGTTCCGCTAAGATCCATGACCATGATCATCATCTGAAGTCCATAGAGAACCACATGTCTGCCTGTTGTTGTTTAGCTTAGCCCGACTTGACTGTTCCCAGATAAAGCTGGAGGGATGAAAACAAAATACAAACTTTTTCACATTCAGTAATAATGAGTAATTTATAATTGTCAGTCCCCTTTTTCAGTGTTGGTTACACGCTGTTTTTATGTTATTATGACCACGATTTCTAATGTAAAAGCTGGTCGACTATGACAAATCAATTCTAATTTAATTTAATACTAAAAAACAAACAAGACGTCATGTTCAAATTGTATAAGTTAAATGGGATTCTATAGAATATGAATGAAGTATTTAGATGGCAAAATATACTCTTTCCATGTTTAAGACAAAACAAGTCTTCCTTCTCTCAGGGCGAATTCCCACAAGTTCTCAGTGAAGGACAACAATAAGCTCCCAACTAACTATACTCGCTACAGCCCAACATATTTTATACAAACATTTCTTCTTAGACTAAACCAATAGCGTATGATATCTTGATCTGAAAAGATCCGGTCATATACCACACAGAAAGCCTTTTGATCTCATGACAGTTACCGAACTACAGTGTCATGGTTTGTATAGGATTATATTGTCCCATTAATATTGAGTGATGTTTGTAGAACTATACAGAAATTGCATGTGATAATCCCTGGTGACATTGTCCTAACATCCACACAACCTTAGAGAATAACTCTTTCTGACTGCAGTAGAAATGCATTAGTTCTCTACATCACACACAGTATCTTTGTTGACTAACATTTATGATCATATTTCTTAAACTCTATCAGATTGTAAGATATTTGAGACATTGAATATGATGTAAAACATAGAGGGTAGAGCCTCTATTTTTCCCTGTGGTCAGTACCAAAGTTGTGTCTGGTTTTTAGTAGAGTTCGATAAAATGTCAGGATGATTTGTAAGATTTGTTTGATATAAATGCCAGATCACACTGCTGAGTATGCCTATTGGTTAAATTGTAAAAGCTAATAAAAAGACTAAGATAACTAATAGTGAAGACTGATGATTAATAAACATAGTTTAATGCTTTAGCTTTAGTTTGATCTTGTATTTACATACTGTATATAATTGTATCATATTGAAAATAACACCGGAACACCGAGTGAACACTTTTAAGCGACCAATAAAATTTGATTTGAATGTTCACCTGAGAGACCATAAATAATAGGAAACAATAGGGCCAAACAGAGATGTCTTTGCTTCTGAACAAAGCTACAGTCCTCACTACTTCCTACAACTGAAGAGTGGAGCGGAATTTGTCTGTATTTGGTTTTCCCTTAATATCTCAATCTCTTTGATCTGTTTGCTAACAGTATAGTCTTTTGCCAGTCTGTCAGGTGTCTCTTCCAGGACTCACTGCCATCTTGTCGTGATGTGCACTTCTTCAGCCCATATCCTGATTTACCTCCTAGATTCCATCAGTGGTTTCTTAGAGCTGAAGCACTGAAAACATGTCGAGACCGAACTCTATTTAGAGACACAAAAAAATGTTTGGTGGTTCACCCTTTCAAATTAAATTGTTGGTATCCCGGAGAGTGCCTATCAGAAATGATTAAAAAGGGTGGAATATGGTGTATGAAGTGTCAAGACGTGTCAGCACAGGCTAACGAACCTATTAGCATTGCAGCGCATAGCAACCTGCTCCGTGCGTAGCCCAGAGCCATGATCTCAACTCAGTGTAAACCCCAGCGGTTTCTTCCCGGTACACGTCTTTGAAGTTTGGTGGTGGTTGACTGTGATGGGGAGGTTGAGTAGCAAGTGGGAGTTGCAGGTTGACAGACAATGTTTACTAAGTATGCAGAAAATGACTGACTGTATTTAATCCTCCCTACTGTAGGAATGTGATAGAAAGAAATAGACTTCTGGCACCTCAACTCTAATACTGCTTCATGGATTACTGATATGGAATCTATACAAGCATATGTGTTATATTCTTTACTTTCATATACTGAATAATAGATATATCACTCTTTAAATCCCAAATACACCACATGAAGTGTACACCTACAGTGTAATGTCTTGTAACCTACAGTGTACTGATTTACTGTATGTATAAATGTCACTATATCACTGTGCTACATTCAAAGTAGCAAAAATATATGAAAAGTTCAAATGAATAAGAAGCATTGACATTAAAGCCCCTCAGGACAGACATTACACCCCCAGGATTGAAATTACACCCTCAGGACTGACATTATACCCCCAGGACAGGTAGGATGTGACATTACACCCTCAGGACAGACATTACACCCCCAGGACAGACATTACACCCCCAGGACAGGTTGTATGTGACATTACACCCCCGGGACAGACATTACACCCCCAGGACAGGTAGTATGTGGCATTTTACCCCCAAGAGAGGTAGTATGCGGCATTACACCCCCAGGACAGACATTACAACCCCAGGACAGGTAGTACTTGACATTACACCACCAGGACAGACATTACAACCCCAGTACAGGTAGTACTTGACATTACACCACCAGGACTGACATTACCGTGACATTACCCTAGTACAGGTAGTATGTGTCTATGTACTGTGCTTTGGCAGTGTGTGAGAGTTATGCATAGAGATCCAGCTTTACACTAGAGATAGTTAAAGGACTCATCTCTGTATCGGTGCAATGACAGCATCTGTGACAGCATCGGCAGCTCCTTCGAAGCTATCGCCATTTTAAAGTTGTCAATTTTCTTCTTCAAAAGCTGATTGCTCCCAACTCATAAGAAACCTCACCCAGCTGACTACTTTAAAATGGTGTAAGCCCTCAATGTATATGTCCATACTAAACCAGGTGATATCCATGATGAGTCCTCTATCTACCTCCCTGCTTTAAAACGCACCTTTCTGACTGATCAACTCCTTATCTTGCCCCTCATGGTCCCTCCCCAAGGGCTCTGGAAGCTTTATGCTCTGCTTATGGATTATATAAGTCAAAATCAAATGACAAGTGGTTGAGCATCCTCGTCACCACTTTGAATTAGCAGTACAATGAGGAAAGACCTGCACTCCGCTGCAGGGGATCCACTTCCTGAAGAGTTAGAGAAATGGAGAATGAGAGAGATCTTTGTCTTTGTTACTCCCGTTCTCTTATTTTTCACCTGTGTGAAGAATTGGTATTGGCTTGGCTGGTAGACATGCGTATGCAGGAGAGATAGGTAGAACTGTAATATGATGCTTCACAGGTTTAGAGCCAACTAGCTGCTCAAAGTATTTTATTTTATAGTCCAGTTAAATTGAATAGTTTGTATTAGAAATACTGATTCATAACTGTCCCGATGCAGGCTTATTTAATGAATACCTGTAGTCTGTGGAGGTTATGACCTGCGGCTTCATCCCCCTTGAAATAAACAACTAAACATGTTACCTTTCAGACTGAGAAATATAAACAACACGAGCGAAACACCAGGGGCTTGATCTCTACCCCCAACGCCCCCTCTTTCCTTCCCCCTCTCCCTCCTTCCTCCCCCTCTCCCTCCTTCCTCTTCCTCTCCTCTCCATTCCCCTCCTCTCCTCTCCTTCCTCCTCCTCTCCCTCTATCCCCCTCTCCTCTCTCCCATCCTCTTCTCCTTTCCATCCTCCTCTCCCTCCTTCCTCCTCCTCTCCTCTCCCTCCTTCCTCCTCCTCTACTCTCCTACCTCCTCCTCTCCTCTCCATCCTCTTCCTCTCCTCGCCTCTCCTTCCTCCCCATCTCCTTCCTTCCTCTTCCTCTCCTCTCCATTCCCCTCCTCTCCTCTCCCTCCTCCCTCTTCCGCTCCTCTCCATTCCCCTCCTCTCCTCTCCCTCCTTCCTCTTCCTCTCCATTCCCCACCTCTCCTTCCTCCCCCTCTCCCCCTTCCTCTTCCTCCTCCTCTCCTCTTCATTCCCTTCCATTCCCATCCTCTCCTTCCTCCTCCTCTCCTTCCTCATCCTCTCCCTCCATCCTCCTCTCCTCTCCCTCCTCCTCTCCCTCCCTCCTTCCTCCTCCCCTCTCCTCTCCTTCCTCCTCCTCTCCATCCCCCTCTCCCTCCTTCTCCTCTTCATCCCCCTCCTCTCCTCTTCATCCCCCTCCTACGTATCCTCTCCCTCCATCCTCCTCTCCTCTCCCTCCTCCTCTCCCTCCCTCCTTCCTCCTCCCCTCTCCTCTCCTTCCTCCTCTTCTCCATCCTCCTCTCCCTCCTTCTCCTCTTCATCCCCCTCCTCTCCTCTTCATCCCCCTCCTACGTATCCTCTCCCTCCCTCCATCCTCTTCTCCATCCTCCTCCTCTCCTCACCTTCCTCCTCCTCTCCATCCTTCCTCCTCCTGTCCCTCTATCCTCTTCATCTCCCTCCTTCCTTCTCCTTTCTTCTCTATCCCCCTCCTCTCCTCTCCATCCCCTTCCTCTCCTCTCCTCTCCATCCCTCTCCCTCCCTCCCTCCATCCTACTCCTCTCCCTCCATCCTCTTCCTCCTCTCCATCCCCCTCCTCTCCTCTCCATCCTGCTCCTCTCCCTCCATCCTCCTCCTTTCCATCCCCCTCCTCTCCTCTCCATCCCCCTCCTCTCCACCCCCCTCCAGAGTCTAGAGAGCATCACAACAGGGGCCTGAGCACTTAATCAGTCACCTGCTCCACATTTTGATATCAAGCATTTCATATGACTTTATTGACTCAACTTGTATGCTCTTCTTCATCTTGACAGTAAGGAATGAGCTGACCGTGCTCTTTGGAAATTGGAGGCCATTTGTGGCTGACTCCGTGCTCAAGCATATGACTGATGGCCAACCCTTGAGGACTTTCTGAGGTATCACTGAAAAATAAACTTTTCTGGATAAAGGAAGAGAAAAAACACTACCACACACTGTTGCATCATACCATAAAAACTGGTACTGAGATATTTGTTTAAAATAATGACCAAAATTAAGATTTTTCTCATGCATTATTGTGTTATGGATATTTTATTACTAACAAGGTTATTTAAACACTAACTATTTTAACACTGCCTAAACACTTTTCGTGTCAGTCTAGTTTAAGTATAGATATGCCACAGTTTACTCTCAGACTTCTTCTTGCCAAGGCGACCTTGCTTGAAGGACCCAACGTAGTCGCTTGAAGCAGTCAGAAAACCCCCCACAGAGTGTCTCATCTCTTCAAATTAAAGATGAACGCTGCCTACTCTGTAGCTACTCTACCTTTGGCATTGGTCTCCACTAATTACTCTGAGCTGTTAAGGGAGACATATCTGGGGAATGAGACAGGAGAGAAGGACCTACAAACCCACTTAATGCATAATCCTATTTTTCCCAGTTGTTCTTGATAGCTTTGTGTTATCTGACCTGTTGGCTGTGCCATTGCTTTAATTCTACTTAGAATACGTAGGCCTTATACAGTAGTCATGTCATTGCTAATACCTTTGTATTACATTGTGTTTACATAGGTATAGATGTTATTAGTATAAGACATGGTGTAATATGTACTGTAAAGTGATTGATCTAATTGGAAACCATTGGGCAGGTTACATTTTGTGTTGCTCAACAAGCGCTGCGGGTCAAGTGTCATGATTAGCTTGAAGATGGCAGCTGGCTTCCTTTTTTTTTTTTTTAAGTTGTGAGTGATTCTGAATTGGACTGTCAAGTGTCGATGTGCTTTGGGTTAAGCATGGCAATGATGCTCATCTATTTATTATTGTACATTTTCGGTGGGGACTACCATGCTCTAAGTGGTGTGTTCCATGCTCTCCGCTCTGACAGGGTACTATATGGTAAGTGTGTGCAGTGGCCGTACCGCCCTCAGGTACATGGTAAAGGCTGCGGCGCCTTTTTGACCAAGGCCAGACTGAGCAGCTGGGGAATACTGAAACCATAAACAGGTTTAATTCACTGTAAAACCATGTCCCAACAAGAGCTTCAGTAGAAACCCAACGAAGACCAGCTAGCTGAGTAAATTTTGAAAACAGTCGTTGTACTTTAAAACAGCAAATTAGCAGGATAAATCATGTCCAACCGCAGTCAGCCATAGTGGTATGTGATCTGGTTTAGAGAACCATAAACTGCTCCATTTAACTCCATTTGTCTCCCACTGGCTCTCTCTCTCTCTCTCTCTTGCTAAATAAGGGTATCAATTAGGGTAAAGCACTTGGCAAAAGCTCCCAAGTTAACCATCAGCTGAAGCATGAATGGATCTTGGGGAATATTGACTGCAGCAGCAATAGGTTTATAAGTGGGCTGACCAAGGGTAATTAAACCAGTATTATCATGTAAAAGCATTTATGGTTATTTCCTGGATATATGGCCCAAGCAGACACACTCTGCACTGTAGAATAAGTAAGATGGTATAGGAGTAATGTCTTAACAGTACACAGGGGATAGTCAAGACCAACCTATCGCCCGCTATAGAAGATGTCCTTGATCTATGTGCAATTACATTATAATTACACAGATAATTACTGTACAGCCAAGATTAATAACTTTATTAAGGAAAATTGAAAAAAGGAGAAAACGTATATGTTGGACTAGCGAGGCTAAATTTATGGAAAGTCAATTAAAAGGCTTTTTTTCCATCTCATTATCCATGTATCTTACCATGGAAAGGCACCTTGAGAAGCTACATTTCAAATGTACAAAAAGGGCAGAAAGAAGTCCCTCGCACAATGAATCCAGGAGTTGGTAAAAATGTTATCATTATCGCAAAAATTACAGTTTCAGTGCATTAAGAGAGCCTGGTTTAAAAATGAGTTTGTGTTAGCTTTCTTACCGACATACCATCTTCATTGCAAGCCAATCAGACAGCCATGCTGAAAGAACAAATGGCCACAGCCCCTGAATATATTCCTTCATGAGTACCCAATGTTCAAGGGGAGAGTTGTCTGAATGTATTCAAACTGAATCAGAGAGGTGCGGGTGGCTGCCTTAATCGACATCCATGTCTTCGGCACCCAGGGAATAGTGGGTTAACTGCCTTACTCGGGGGCAGAACGACAGATTTTTACCTTGTCAGCTCGGGGATAAGATCCAGCAACCTCTCTCCCCTGCCACCAGACATAGTCTCCCCCCCCTGCTACCAGACATAGTCTCTCCCCCCTGCTACCAGACATAGTCTCTACCCTGCTACCAGACATAGTCTCTCTCCCCTATTACCAGACATAGTCTCCCCCCTGCTACCAGACATAGTCTCTCCCCCCTGCTACCATGATGTGCTGGTGAAACAGTGTGTGGTTCCTGCTGTGAGAGAGAGGCAGGGAAATGCCCATGATCATCCCTGGCTTTCTCAGCCTCAACTTCCTCCCTCGGCTTCCTCCCTCAGCCTCTTCCCTCAGCTTCCTACCTCAGCCTCCTCCCTCAGCCTCTTCCCTCAGCCTCCTCCCTCAGCCAAAGAGGACACCTCTGCCGTAATGCACCATGTTTATGCTGTAAAAATAGACAAGGTCTTAATGTGAACTGTAACCTCTACTCCAGCACCAAGATATTGGAGGATATTGGAGTCTAACCGATGCCGTTGTTCGGGGAGAGACGGAGGCCAGCAACCCCTTAGTATTTATCTTTTATATATTGTGTAGAATGTGTATTTTCTGAGAATTCCACAATAAAATGACTGTTATTTATCATTATAAACCTCTTTATCATTTAGTCAATAAAAGACCTCTCACTTTCTCTCTCCTTTCCCTCCACTGCGCGCTAGAAGTCAGATATCTGTATTAGTCTCCCCCTGCCTGGGGGCGAACGGTGTCAAAAGCTAAATCATGATCAGCCGTGTCTTTCTGGCTAAATCGTGTATGAAGGCCTCAGGCGGAAAGGTGCACATGCTCATTACTTGAGACAGAGAGAGAAGTTTTCACACACAACAGTGGCCATTTTCATCCCCTCACATGCACACATACACAAAGAGAGAGGGTCACAAGGCGACCTTTGACCTTGTCTTATTTTTCCTTTCTAGATTCTAGATTTGATTTACAATGCAAATCAGGAAGATGTTGGGTCCTGAAACATTTTTTTTCCTAAAGTGTCAACGTGAGAAAATGGAACCAGATACGACTGTTTAAACAGTACAAATTGGTAATGGGTTATCATATTTAGTCTCTCTGAAGTCAAATTAGGCTTGTCCCATCCAAGTCAGTACCTAGCAAAAAATAAGTGTTGTCTTTCACTGTACAGTGAGAAAAGCCCAGTCGCTGCACAGGAACCGACTGCTCTTGGTATTGTGTCAGCTCACGGGGGCTCGCTTGGTTGCTTACATGCATTTAGTGCATCGAGCAGTCATTTCACCTGACGGACATTATCACCTTGGTTGTACATAGGGGAGCCGGGCTGCCTCCCACTGTGGGCAGGCACTTCCTGCCAGTGCTAATTAATTAAAAGGGCAGGTTGCCCACAGTGGAATGTGGGCCCTGAGCCTTTTCATCTACTGCAGACAGGACGCCTAGAGATTTATCACCTCACTCCAATGCCATTCCCCATTTCGAAGCACAGGAGTCAATTCATGTATCTACAGTCAGGCTGCTTTCTGGCTTTGTTGTACAGTAATGTAGTTTGGCAATAATTCCTTATTTCCCTGTTGAGATCGGAATTGCATGTTGTGTGTTTCCACGTTCCCATGTTCCCATGTTTCCGGACTATGTCCGACTCAATCTTTCACATGACTCTTCCGTTTGATGACGCTTGACTTTTGTTTCAGCGCAACTGAAAATAAAATTGGTTTGTTACATTTGAAAAGTCTGTTTCGTTGTGCCCTCTAACACTGCCTTCTATGTATGTCTCCTACAACTGCAACAACAGGCCATAACATCCCAGCATACCACTCAACTCAACTTATTGCCCTATCACACTGTTTACACACAGACCTTGTAGTAAATTTGTCAGTAAATTGAAAAAATGTGCAAACCCGAAAATAGACCCGGCATACAAGACAAAGGAAATAATACGACTGCATTTAATGAAAGGTTGAATTTTCATTTACTCACTATTGACTGGAGCTGAAAGGCCCATTTTTTATTGTATTGGCAATGGCATGATGCGGCCCATTAGTGCTGTATTGGAATTGGCTTGTTTGTGTTTTCTCTGTGCTGTGAGACAGCTCCAAGCTAAGAGAGGGCATGGGAGAAGTATGTATGACTACCACAACTTTCCCCAAACAACACACTACTGTTCTGATCTTGTCTGCACCTCTCCTTTCCTCAGATCTCCACAGATCATCAGGTAATTTGTCATTGATTTGATGTTCCCACTCTGCCCTGACACATCAATGAAAATCTAATTCCATTCGCGGGATGGTATCGGCCTTGTCTCCACAAAGTGACAAGACACGTTGCAGCTGCAGTTTACCGAATAAGAGTCTTGTTGGCTCAATTCGTATTAGGTCATCACGAACCGACCTGCACCACCATGGCCCATTCATTTAGTGCAGGTTTCTAATTGGCGAGGGAACTGAGAACGTAGCTTCATCTTAATCACACACATCCTCGAAAGACTGTTTCACCGCTACACTCTTAGAGAGTAAGGTGCTTTCTGAAACCAAAAGGAGTTGTTCGGCTGTCCCCATAAGATAAGCTTTTGAAGAACCCTTTTGGTTCCAGGTATACCCGTTCCAAACTGACTGACTGTATGTTTGTTTTACTCCATGTGTAACTCTGTGTCGTTGTATGTGTCGAACTGCTTTGCTTTATCTTGGCCAGGTCGCAATTGTAAATGAGAACTTGTTCTCAACTTGCCTACCTGGTTAAATAAAGGTGAAATAAAAAATAAATAAAAAAAAGAGGGTTCTACATGGAACCCAAAATAGTTCTACCTGGGAACCAAAAAGGGTATCCTATGCGGACGGCCGCAGAACGCTTTTGGAACCCTTCTTTCTAAGAGTGTACCAAGAAAATATTTGCAAATGTTCACACTCAATATTTGACTCTAAAGGCCTCAGACCAAGGTTCAAACAGTATTGGTTTTATTTCCAATACTTTTGGCCGTTTGATTGAGCGTACATGGAGTGCCATATCGGTGTGGTTTGCAAATGTGGGATTATTCCATTGGTTCCACTGCACCAGGCATCCTAAATCAAGCACAGAAAGAAAACAAATACTATTTAAACCTTTAGTTCTGGAAGGTATACATATCCACATTACTGTCCAAACAAAGGACCTTGTAATTCTTTGAGGTCAAATCATTTTCCCCTATAATTGCCGTCTCAACTAGGCCTCCTGTATCTCTTAGAGAATGGGCTGTGGAGACCTAAATGAATGAGCTATGGAGACCTAAAATAATGTTCTGTGGAGACCTAAATTAATGTTCTGTGGAGATCTAAATGAATGAGCTGTGGAGACCTAAAATAATGTTCTGTGGAGACCTAAATTAATGATCTGTGGAGACCTAAATTAATGTTCTGTGGAGACCTAAATGAATGAGCTGTGGCGACCTAAAATAATGTTCTGTGGAGACCTAAATTAATGTTCTGTGGAGACCTAAATTAATGATCTGTGGAGATCTAAATTAATGATCTGTGGAGACCTAAATTAATGAGCTGTGGATACCTAAATTAATGTTCTGTGGAGACCTAAATTAATGATCTGTGGAGATCTAAATTAATGAGCTGTGGATACCTAAATTAATGAGCTGTGAAGACCTAAATTAATGAGCTGTGGAGACTTAAATGAATGTGCTGTGGAACCTAGGTGAATGAGCTGTGGAGACTTAAATGAATGATCTGTGGATACCTTAATTAATGAGCTGTGGAGACCGACATGTACTCGATGTGGAGACCTAAATTAATGAGCTGTGGAGACCTAAATTAATGTTCTGTAGAGACCTAAATGAATGTTCTGTGGAGACCTAAATAAATGTTCTGTGGAGACCTAAATTAATGATCTGTGGAGACCTAAATTAATGAGCTGTGGATACCTAAATTAATGAGCTGTGGAGACCTAAATTAATTAGATGTGGATACCTAAATGAATGAGCTGTGAAGACCTAAATGAATGAGCTGTGGAGACTTAAATGAATGTGCTGTGGAACCTAGATGAATGGGCTGTGGAGACCTAAATGAATGTGCTGTGGAGACTTAAATGAATGAGCTGTGGAGACTTAAATGAATGATCTGTGGATACCTAAATTAATGAGCTGTGAGGGGGTACCAGATGGCATTAGTGAGTTCACTCCTAGGGATCACACAGGTCACTGCAAACCATCCGGGGTCAAGGTTACTGAAACAAGCTCTGGTGCGTGCCAACAGTGCAGACTAAGTTGGCATTTACTGTAGTACAGTGCTCTGCACTTCAAAAACATTGTCACATCTACTGTAGGCAATAATCCACTAATTGACCATTGAACAATTAGCTAAGCAGTTTATTGTTTTCTTCTATAGTCCCCATGCTGTACTGTGCTTGCCTACAGGCCAAACATCAACAATCATCTACCTCAAACACCATCAACATCTCTCAGTAGACTTCAGCATCCCCAAATCTCATCTGCATTTCCCTTCTTTCCTCCCTCTTCTCTTTTTCAACCTGTAAACAGTGTGAAACTTCACACCCTCATTTTCTGTCTGTAGCGGCGCTCTGCCAGCCTCACCGCCATGCTCTCCGAGACTTTTACAAGCCATTAACATCTATATAAACCCCTTCATCTTGCCAGAGCAGGCGACAGGGGAACTTGGGGCATCGCCTCTCCACTGGATTAGCACCATGAGAACACGGTTCCCATATAGCACCTCTTAAGCAGCTCGTCTATAGTTGCTGTGTCAAGCACTAAAAGCTGTTATAGCCCAGGCCACAAATTAATTGTTTCCTGTTAGAAGACAAAACTCTGGATCTCTCGAGAACCACTCATTAATTTTGCATTAAAATGGCCCAACAATCTGACCTCATAATGTTTACGTTTTCTGTTTTTGTGTGGTTGCCAATTTCGCGACCCGCGACCCACGACGAACATCTGTGATGCTAGCCACCAGGCTAATGATTAGGGCTGATTTGTGAAGTTGGAATGTTTTCTTCTGTAGGGCATACTGTTTTTGTGATTATAAACCGGGTGGTTCGAGCCCTGAATGCTGATTGGCTGACAGCCGTGGTATATCAGACAGTATACCACAGGTATATTTATTTTTACTGCTCTAATTACGTTGGTAACCAGTTTATAATAGCAATAAGGCACCTCAGGGGGTTGTGGTATATGGCCAATATACCATGGCTAAGGCCTGTACCAGGCACTCCGCGTTGCGTTGTGCATAAGAACAGCCCTTAGCCGTGATATATTGGGCCTATACCAAACCTTCCTCGGGCCTTATTGCTTAAGCATATGCTAGTGTCGGTGTCTACAGTAAAGCCAGTGGCAGCAATAAAATGGAATAAAGAGTAAAATGCTTAACTTGGATGTCACAGTGTCATCAGAACCGAGACTGCTAAGCATCACAAAGCTAAATCTAACATTTGGTTCAAATACATCTCAGAAAACCACAAAGACTTGACAAAATGTGTCTGGTTTTATACTCCTTGCCAGAATGGCAGGATTGAGTTGGATGTTTTCCTAAACTCCGCAGTCTACAGAAACATGAATATTTAACTATCAGAGGAGCGGGTCCCAACCTCATCCATTATTTGGCACCTTGTTACAGACATAGATTTATTTCTATCTCCAGGTGAATAGCATGCAGTCTGAATCTAAACAAACAGAGAGGGAGAAATAGACAGGGGTGAGCGAGGGTACTGTGTCTCTGCCTCCCCTGCACCTCGCAGATTCTCTCAGTGATGGGACTGGTGCCCTGGTGGAGAGGGGCCCGTGTTAGGACATAGATTAGGTTGTTATGGGTGGAGAGGGGCCGGGTTAGGACATAGATTAGGTTGTTATGGGTGGAGAGGGGCCGGGTTAGGACATAGATTAGGTTGTGTTGTTGTGGGTGGAGAGGGGCCGGGTTAGGACATAGATTAGGTTGTTGTGGGTGGAGAGGGGCCGGGTTAGGACATAGATTAGGTTGTTATGGGTGGAGAGGGGCCGGGTTAGGACATAGATTAGGTTGTTATGGGTGGAGAGGGGCCGGGTTAGGACATAGATTAGGTTGTGTTGTTGTGGGTGGAGAGGGGCCGGGTTAGGACATAGATCAGGTTGTTATGGGTGGAGAGGGGCCGGGTTAGGACATAGATTAGGTTGTTATGGGTGGAGAGGGGCCGGGTTAGGACATAGATTAGGTTGTTATGGGTGGAGAGGGGCCGGGTTAGGACATAGATCAGGTTGTTATGGGTGGAGAGGGGCCGGGTTAGGACATAGATTAGGTTGTTGTGGGTGGAGAGGGGCCGGGTTAGGACATAGATTAGGTTGTTATGGGTGGAGAGGGGCCGGGTTAGGACATAGATTAGGTTGTTATGGGTGGAGAGGGGCCGGGTTAGGACATAGATTAGGTTGTGTTGTTGTGGGTGGAGAGGGGCCGGGTTAGGACATAGATTAGGTTGTGTTGTTGTGGGTGGAGAGGGGCCGGGTTAGGACATAGATTAGGTTGTTATGGGTGGAGAGGGGCCGGGTTAGGACATAGATTAGGTTGTGTTGTTGTGGGTGGAGAGGGGCCGGGTTAGGACATAGATTAGGTTGTGTTGTTGTGGGTGGAGAGGGGCCGGGTTAGGACATAGATCAGGTTGTTATGGGTGGAGAGGGGCCGGGTTAGGACATAGATTAGGTTGTTATGGGTGGAGAGGGGCCGGGTTAGGACATAGATTAGGTTGTTATGGGTGGAGAGGGGCCGGGTTAGGACATAGATTAGGTTGTGTTGTTGTGGGTGGAGAGGGGCCGGGTTAGGACATAGATCAGGTTGTTATGGGTGGAGAGGGGCCCGTGTTAGGACATAGATTAGGTTGTTATGGGTGGAGAGGGGCCGGGTTAGGACATAGATTAGGTTGTTATGGGTGGAGAGGGGCCGGGTTAGGACATAGATTAGGTTGTTATGGGTGGAGAGGGGCCGGGTTAGGACATAGATCAGGTTGTTATGGGTGGAGAGGGGCCGGGTTAGGACATAGATTAGGTTGTTATGGGTGGAGAGGGGCCGGGTTAGGACATAGATTAGGTTGTTGTGGGTGGAGATGGGCCGGGTTAGGACATAGATTAGGTTGTTATGGGTGGAGAGGGGCCGGGTTAGGACATAGATTAGGTTGTTATGGGTGGAGATGGGCCGGGTTAGGACATAGATTAGGTTGTTGTGGGTGGAGAGGGGCCGGGTTAGGACATAGATTAGGTTGTTATGGGTGGAGAGGGGCCGGGTTAGGACATAGATTAGGTTGTGTTGTTGTGGGTGGAGATGGCAGGAGGAGAGAAATTAAAGTTAGTCCATCTATAGAGTTCATTGTCCATCCTCGTCCCTGAACATTACTCTCCTTTGCTTCAGACACCCAGACAGATAACATGTTCGCGCGTGGTGGGTCCCTTTTGGGGACTGGCTGCATTTCCTGGATCTAATCATCTCGAAAGGGGAGTGGGGAGTGTATGCGTGTATATGCGTGTGTATGTGTTTGAATGTGTATGTGTGTGTGTGTGTGTGTTTGTGTGTGTGTGTGTGCATGCGAGAGTGTGTGTGTGGGTGGGTAGCTTGGGAACCCTTCTCTACCTGCCCCTCCATCACAGTGAGACGCCTCTCACCCCAGCCTCCACACGTCTGAAATTGTTTAAGGACATTGGGGAGAGGGCCGGCCCTGGCCCTGACATGGGGGCCCACACACTCAGGCCCCATCGGAGCAGCCCCTAATGCATCCCCAGACCCCCTGCCTCAGTGGGCCAACACGGTGGAGCAAATCAAGTATTGACCTGAATCATTTATTCGCTGTAGAACATTATATTCTCATCAGGGCCACAGCCACATTTGCAAGGCATGGTCTCGTTGCAGTGAAACATGGCTTTGCTTCATGTATGTTGACGCCCAACACCCATACGCACTGCTCTTGACGCTCTCTTTATTGAGAGAGAAAACAGAAAGTTGAGCCGGTGGAAATCATTTCTTTTTGACAATTTTTCAAACAATGCACTAAAAGCCTTCCCTTTGGGGGCCTGTGGACGAGGAGAGGACCAGTGATACAATTGCTGTATAGCAGATTGACAGATTTCATTCCTCTGCACGGAGAAAAAAAAACGAGCAGGGACAAGTCCTTTATATGATTGGCTAGTTTGTGAAAGTTACTTCTGCTGCACGTATGAGTGATGTCACACTTTTATGCACAAAAGACAAAAAACCAAAAGTCATGGATGTGCGGTTTTCTGACCATTACATTGATAATCTCAGAAACATGAGCAAGTACACACGCTTTTGTAGGAGTGCATGACATCATAATAGAGTTATGGCACTTTACATCGAGAGGAAATGGCGTGTGCCATAAAACCCTAACGTCTTCCATTTTCCTAGTGACATGCTTCCTCCAAGTCAATTCAATGCCTTAGACTTTAATACTGGCCCATTATACAATGTGTTTAGTGAATTGATCTGAATGTGAAACACACAATCATCAACAACCCACGAGTTCCCATCCATCTCAGTAGCAGAGAGAAAGAGAATGCAGTCCTGTCTGGTTCCCATGGCACTCTCACTGTCTCTCCACACGGACCAGTCCTGTCTTGTTCCCCTGGCTCTCTCACTGTCTCTCCACACAGACCAGTCCTGTCTGGTTCCCCTGGCTCTCTCACTGTCTCTCCACACGGACCAGTCCTGTCTGGTTCCCCTGGCTCTCTCAATGACTCTCCACACGGACCTGTCCTGTCTGGTTCCCCTGGCTCTCTCACTGTCTCTACACACGGCCCAGTCCTGTCTGGTTTCCATGGCTCTCTCACTGTCTCCCCACACGGTCCAGTCCTGTCTGGTTCCCCTGGCACTCTCAATGTCTTTCCACACGGACCAGTCCTGTCTGGTTCCACTGGCTCTCTCACTGTCTCTCCACACGGACCTGTCCTGTCTGGTTCCCCTGGCACTCTCAATGTCTCTCCACACGGCCCAGTCCTGTCTGGTTCCCATGGCTCTCTCAATGTCTCTCCACACGGTCCAGTCCTGTCTGGTTCCCATGGCTCTCTCACTGTCTCTCCACACGGTCCAGTCCTGTCTGGTTCGTCTGGCTCTCTCAATGTCTTTCCACACGGTCCAGTCCTGTCTGGTTCCCATGGCACTCTCAATGTCTTTCCACATGGACCAGGCACTGGCCAGCCCTCCCTTCTAAAGGACACAGGTGACTGAACCTATGACTGTCCTCGCAGCCGATGATACATGGAGGCCGGGCGCAGGATGACAAATCCCTGTGACACTCGCCCAAGAAGAGACATATTGATTTTTCAATGATTAATAAGTGGAAAATAATTGTGTTTCATTAAGATGGATGGAGTTTCATTTAGTCCTGTCTCCTCTTCTTCACTTCAGCGGGAGGCAGACAATCAAATCTCCCACACTGCCACGTTAGTCTGCCATGGCAACGAGGTCAGTGATCCGGCGAGAGGATTCATAGAGCCACAGGGAGTAGTCAGTGCTATCTCTCACAGGCCACCCATCACAGATAACCCAGCAAACAGGCCAAATACACACCCCACACACCTCATCAAGACTCTCCTCACAAAAATCTATTGATTTTTCAGGCCGTATATAGGAATAATGCTGGAATAATGCTACTGGAATAATGCTACTGGAATAATGCTACTGAAATAATGCTACTGGAATAATGCTACTGGAATAATGCTACTGGAATAATGCTACTGGAATAATGCTACTGGAATAATGCTACTGGAATAACGCTACTGGAATAATGCTACTGGAATAATGCTACTGCACTTCAAACGTCTGCCTTGGATTTTGAAGTGAAACATCAATGTGGACATTCTGTGTCAAGGGTTTAAAGGAAATAGACAGAGAATTAAGCAGAGAAATAGCTGAATACATGAAATACATCTGTTTTTTTCTGTTGTAAGATATCCTTTAGTACGCCGTTTCAACAAAACGATACTCTTGGGCAGTGGGACGCATCAAGAAATAATACAATGAAGACGTTATGTGCAAACTACAGGAATAATAGTAAAATATAATAATAACGTTCATGTTTACGATGTCTAAAATATATACGTATACTTTAGTCAGGAAAGCAGTGCAATTTTGCAAAGCACAGTGTTCAGGAGGCCATTGGTTTGGATGAATATGTCATCATAGGGGTGGGGGAGGAGGAACGGAACAGGACCCCAGTCCGTCTCCCAGCATTGTGTATCACTTTAATGTTCCTATAATGACGTTCTCTCCAAGTTTGTGTCATGGGCCATCAAGAATCATAATTGTAAATTGATTGGTTGACGGATGGTGACAACACACTACTGACAACAGAAACTGATAAGAGAGAGTAGGTTCCTCTAATGAATGTATCAATAACCATCGACGGTTGAAAGAGGACCGACACAAAGGTCCAAATAAACACTAGCACCTCTTACGGCAGCTCCATTTGTTATGCTACAGCCTGCGAAAGGAATCTCTGACTTAGCCTAATTCATTATGTCGGTTGTGTGTGTGTGTGTGTGTGTGTGTGTATATGTGTGTGTGTGTTTTAGGTGTGTTTGCCTGTGTGTGTGTCTGTGTCTATGTTTTAGGTGCGTTTGCCTGTGTGTGTGTCTGTGTCTGTGTTTCAGGTGTGTTTGTCTGTTTCTATGTTTTAGGTGTGTTTGCTTGTGTCTGTGTTTTAGGTGTTTTTGCTTGTGTCTGTGTTTTGGTGTGTTTGCCTGTGTCTGTGTTTTGGTGTGTTTGTCTGTGTACAGTATAATCATTTACACACTTAATGAGGAAGACGCTGGTGATACATCATTCAAATTACACCTGATCAAGGGAGCCCTGATCCATCACATGGCTGCCTGTAGAACCAGGGCTGTAATGAGAATAGAACCGATGGCTATCTGTAGAACCAGGGCTGTAATGAGAATAGAACCGATGGTTATCTGTAGAACCAGGGCTGTAATGAGAATAGAACCGATGGCTATCTGTAGAACCAGGGCTGTAATGAGAATAGAACCGATGGTTATCTGTAGAACCAGGGCTGTAATGAGAATAGAAGCGATGGCTATCTGTAGAACCAGGGCTGTAATGAGAATAGAACCGATGGTTATCTGTAGAACCAGGGCTGTAATGAGAATAGAACCGATGGCTATCTGTAGAACCAGGGCTGTAATGAGAATAGAACCGATGGTTATCTGTAGAACCAGGGCTGTAATGAGAATAGAACCGATGGTTATCTGTAGAACCAGGGCTGTAATGAGAATAGAACCGATGGCTATCTGTAGAACCAGGGCTGTAATGAGAATAGAACCGATGGTTATCTGTAGAACCAGGGCTGTAATGAGAATAGAAGCGATGGCTATCTGTAGAACCAGGGCTGTAATGAGAATAGAACCGATGGTTATCTGTAGAACCAGGGCTGTAATGAGAATAGAAGCGATGGCTATCTGTAGAACCAGGGCTGTAATGAGAATAGAACCGATGGTTATCTGTAGAACCAGGGCTGTAATGAGAATAGAACCGATGGTTATCTGTAGAACCAGGGCTGTAATGAGAATAGAACCGATGGTTATCTGTAGAACCAGGGCTGTAATGAGAATAGAAGCGATGGCTATCTGTAGAACCAGGGCTGTAATGAGAATAGAACCGATGGTTATCTGTAGAACCAGGGCTGTAATGAGAATAGAAGCGATGGCTATCTGTAGAACCAGGGCTGTAATGAGAATAGAACCGATGGTTATCTGTAGAACCAGGGCTGTAATGAGAATAGAAGCGATGGCTATCTGTAGAACCAGGGCTGTAATGAGAATAGAACCGATGGTTATCTGTAGAACCAGGGCTGTAATGAGAATAGAACCGATGGTTATCTGTAGAACCAGGGCTGTAATGAGAATAGAACCGATGGTTATCTGTAGAACCAGGGCTGTAATGAGAATAGAACCGATGGCTATCTGTAGAACCAGGGCTGTAATGAGAATAGAACCGATGGTTATCTGTAGAACCAGGGCTGTAATGAGAATAGAACCGATGGCTATCTGTAGAACCAGGGCTGTAATGAGAATAGAACCGATGGTTATCTGTAGAACCAGGGCTGTAATGAGAATAGAAGCGATGGCTATCTGTAGAACCAGGGCTGTAATGAGAATAGAACCGATGGTTATCTGTAGAACCAGGGCTGTAATGAGAATAGAACCGATGGTTATCTGTAGAACCAGGGCTGTAATGAGAATAGAACCGATGGTTATCTGTAGAACCAGGGCTGTAATGAGAATAGAACCGATGCAACATTGATGAGCCTGGACTGACGCCTGGTTGACCGATGATATTGATGCCTGATTGAGTGAATGACCAATGCTTCTAATGACTCAGTGTTTTGGTCTGCCAGTGGAGGATGGAGCGGCGTGGAGAGGGAGGGAAGGGAGGGAGGGAGATAAAGAGGGCGTTCCAGCTGTACTTAATTACCACGTGGGCAGGTGGAGGAGGGGGAGGGGTGTTAGGGCTCATCATCAAGCACACCTTTCATCACACCGTCGCAGAAATAAAACGGACCGAATGCAATTAAAGGTTCCGTGGTCTTCGATTGTCATATCATGCCGGCTCTCTCCGCTTGGCACGTTAATAGGGTTTCAATTGCCAATGCCTAGTTCTTAATGAGTTAACTGTATTAGCTGATTCATTTCATTTTAAACCATTGTCAGGAGGTAAGGCCTCGGGAAAGGGATGCATGATAGGAGCCCCCCCCCCCCCCCTCCAGTGGGAAATATTGACTTGCGTCCTATGTTACAGTTAACTCATAGTTCTCAAATATAATGTTGTATTTGTTGCGGCCAACAGAGTCTCTGTTCCTTGAGTTGTGGAACGACGGTGACACTATTCCCAAGAGAAAGTCAGTTGACTGAAACTGGTGGCATTTAACACACTATTAATTGAGTAATGTGCATCACTTCTCTGTGCCACGTAGGTGTGGCCGTGGGGTCAGACCTGAGAGGATTGTGGGTAATAAACCGAAACAATAAAGTAGGACATTCCTGTTTTTTCTCCTTTTTACAACTACACACGGTAATGTTCGCTTTACAACTGCAGACAGTCGTGTACGGTTGTCAACTTCAGACAGTCATGTACGGTTGTCGACTTCAGACAGTCATGTACGGTTGTCGACTTCAGACAGTCGTGTACGGTTGTCGACTTCAGACAGTCATGTACGGTTGTCGACTTCAGACAGTCATGTACGGTTGTCGACTTCAGACAGTCATGTACGGTTGTCGACTTCAGACAGTCATGTACGGTTGTCGATTTCAGACAGTCATGTACGGTTGTCACCTTCAGACAGTCATGTACGGTTGTCGACTTCAGACAGTCATGTACGGTTGTCGACTTCAGACAGTCATGTACGGTTGTCGACTTCAGACAGTCATATACGGTTGTCGACTTCAGACAGTCATGTACGGTTGTCACCTTCAGACAGTCATGTACGGTTGTCGCCTTCAGACAGTCATGTACGGTTGTCGACTTCAAATCAAATTTATTTATATAGCCCTTCGTACATCAGCTGATATCTCAAAGTGCTGTACAGAAACCCAGCCTAAAACCCCAAACAGCAAGCAATGCAGGTGTAGAAGCACGGTGGCTAGGAAAAACTCCCTAGAAAGGCCAAAACCTAGGAAGAAACCTAGAGAGGAACCAGGCTATGTGGGGTGGCCAGTCCTCCTCTGGCTGTGCCGGGTGGAGATTATAACAGAACATGGTCAAGATGTTCAAATGTTCATAAATGACCAGCATGGTCGAATAATAATAAGGCAGAACAGTTGAAACTGGAGCAGCAGCACAGTCAGGTGGACTGGGGACAGCAAGGAGTCATCATGTCAGGTATTCCTGGGGCATGGTCCTAGGGCTCAGGTCCTCCGAGAGAGAGAAAGAAAGAGAGAATTAGAGAGAGCATATGTGGGATGGCCAGTCCTCTTCTGGCTGTGCCGGGTGGAGATTATAACAGAACATGGCCAAGATGTTCAAATGTTCATAAATGACCAGCATGGTCGAATAATAATAAGGCAGAACAGTTGAAAGAAACTGGAGCAGCAGCACGGCCAGGTGGACTGGTGACAGCAAGGAGTCATCATGTCAGGTAGTCCTGGGGCATGGTCCTAGGGCTCAGGTCCTCCGAGAGAGAGAAATAGAGAATTAGAGAACGCACACTTAAATTCACACAGGACACCGAATAGGACAGGAGAAGTACTCCAGATATAACAAACTGACCCTAGCCCCCCGACACATAAACTACTGCAGCATAAATACTGGAGGCTGAGACAGGAGGGGTCAGGAGACACTGTGGCCCCATCCGAGGACACCCCCGGACAGGGCCAAACAGGAAGGATATAACCCCACCCACTTTGCCAAAGCACAGCCCCCACACCACTAGAGGGATATCTTCAACCACCAACTTACCATCCTGAGACAAGGCTGAGTATAGCCCACAAAGACCTCCGCCATGGCACAACCCAAGGGGGAGGGGGGGGGGGGGGGGCAACCCAGACAGGATGACCACATCAGTGAATCAACCCACTCAGGTGACGCACCCCCTCCAGGGACAGCATGAGAGAGCCCCAGTAAGCCAGTGACTCAGCCCCTGTAATAGGGTTAGAGGCAGAGAATCCCAGTGGAAAGAGGGGAACCGGCCAGGCAGAGACAGCAAGGGCGGTTCGTTGCTCCAGAGCCTTTCCGTTCACCTTCCCACTCCTGGGCCAGACTACACTCAATCATATGACCCACTGAAGAGATCAGTCTTCAGTAGAGACTTAAAGGTTGAGACCGAGTTTGCGTCTCTGACATGGGTAGGCAGACAGTTCCATAAAAATGGAGCTCTATAGGAGAAAGCCCTGCCTACAGCTGTTTGCTTGACTTCAGACAGTCATGTACGGTTGTCAACTTCAGACAGTCATGTACGGTTGTCACCTTCAGACAGTCATGTACGGTTGTCGACTTCAGACAGTCATGTACGGTTCTCACCTTCAGACAGTCATGTACGGTTGTCACCTTCAGACAGTCATGTACGGTTGTCGACTTCAGACAGTCATGTACGGTTGTCACCTTCAGACAGTCATGTACGGTTGTCGACTTCAGACAGTCATGTACGGTTGTCACCTTCAGACAGTCATGTATGGTTGTCACCTTCAGACAGTCATGTACGGTTGTCACCTTCAGACAGTCATGTACGGTTGTCGACTTCAGACAGTCATGTACGGTTGTCGACTTCAGACAGTCATGTACGTTTGTTGACTTCAGACAGTCATGTACGGTTGTCGACTTCAGACAGTCATGTACGGTTGTCAACTTCAGACAGTCATGTACGGTTGTCACCTTAAGACAGTCATGTACGGTTGTCACCTTCAGACAGTCATGTACGGTTGTCGACTTCAGACAGTCATGTACGGTTGTCGACTTCAGACAGTCATGTACGGTTGTCGACTTCAGACAGTCATGTACGGTTGTCGACTTCAGACAGTCATGTACGGTTGAGCGGATGTCGTCGTTTAGATTATTTTAACAAAGGTGATTATTCTTATCAATTACGTCATTATGAGACATCTTGCTTTGCTAAACTACACATTTCCCCAGACAACTGTGCACAGCAAGACATCATCAATATCATTACTCACCATATTATTCCACTCTACAATGCCTTTGTGAATGGTGAACAGGCGAAGGACGTAAAACAAGCGTAGTTCTTTTAATCCATTACTCATGCGTAGCCGAGCTACGTTACAGTATATCAACCTTAACGTGGGTTAGTCAAACTGTACATTTGAAATTCTCGCGGGTGCAGTCAAATACAGCATGGCAGTGGAGAATTCTGGCTTTAATGTGTGGCTCCTTGGACTATTCTATTTTATAGATCATCTTATCTTTTTTTAACGTTTCATTATTTCATTTATTTCACCTTTATTTAACCAGGTTGGCCAGTTGAGAACAAGTTCTCATTTACAACTGTGACCCGGCCAAGATAAAGCAAAGCAGTGTGACAAAAACAACAACACAGAGCTACACATGAACAAACGCACAGTCAATAACACAATAGAAAAAATCTATGTACAGTGTGTGCAAATGTAGAAGAGTAGGGAAGTAAAGGCAATAAATAGGCCATGGAGGCGAAATAATTACAATTTAGCATTAACACTGGAGTCATAGATGTGCAGATGATGATGTGCAAGTAGTGATACTGGGGTGCAAAAGAGCAAGAAGATAAATAACAATATGGAGATGAGGTAGTTGGGTGTGCTATTTACATATGGGCTGTGTACAGGTACAGTGATTGGTTATCTACCTCAGTATGTTGCAGGGTTGTCATGCAAAAGACGCAAAACATGACTTTATACATATAACCAGCAAATCTATGCAATATGATCAGCATTTTCACAGAATCTGCTAAAACAAAAGGCTCAATATTTACTCCTGTACAGTATATTTCCATTTAAATGTGATTTCATCATATACACAGTTCCCAGTAATACTGTACTTTGATAACTGTACGATAACCAAATTCAAGATAAATACACACATATCTCCAAAGCCATACAGAAGTCGAGTTTTTGTCATTTTTGTTATCACTGCAAACAAACAAAAGCAAACTAAATGAATTAAATAAAGTAATTATTTCAATGATACTCCTCGGGGTGTCAAATGAAGTATGTTCTTGTCATTGCGGTGGGATCCATCCATCTACGTTGGCTCTTCCATCTACCCTAACAGGTCTAATTAGCTTTCTGTCTATAGACTAATCCTTCATGTGACAATCTATTGATTTTCCTGTCCTCATTAGAACTAGTGTAAGGGAGGGTCCGAGAGCACAGCAGAGCAAACCGAATGGGCAATCTCCTCCTAAAGGTTAAACATGTTATAGGTGGCGACAAGGGGCGTATGGGGTATTGTTGTGGAAAAGCTTATATATGAACATGTCGTCTCGAGTTTCCCCCTTTAATCAGTAGCTGCCTACCTACATGGGATCTGCAACAGCAGAGGGATTAGCTGAATTCCTGGGAGTCGGGACTGAGGTTGCTAATTCACACAAGAAATGCATGAGCTTAAACAAGTTCATCTATTAGATATCTACACAGTTCTTGCTTTAAATGTTGGTTAATAACTCACATGGAAATTGCAAAAATTCTACGAAACAATGTTTCAAAATGATGTTACAACACTTTACGACACATCTCCTCTCTAAATGGGGGCTGGATAAAGAACAGAGGGTTCTGGGCATGTTTACTTTCATTTCCTCAATTTTAACACAATTTACGATAATTTTAATCTTTGTACCTCTCTGGTACCAAAACGAGGTTTCCATCGTGCAGTCCCTTGACTTAGGATACCAGTCATGCTTCAACGGTTAAGGTCAGAGACATTGCCTTAGTTTCATAAACAAATATCTTTAAACTCCTATCAACCTTGCACTAAGACTGCACAGTCCGAAGTGAAAATAAACAGATCTACATTTCTTGTTTATAATGGACTTGAATGATTACAGTCCTCAGATAACGGTAATTATTGGAAAAGCACTAACATTTGGACACTATCCATGCCCTATTATTACAGTACATGCTGTTAAACAAACCATGGGAGCCCAAATGTACAGTACGCAGAGACATACTGATTGGAATAAACGTTTGATTAAAATTCACTCCCCTTGCCCTCAGGTCCTGCTTTCCCCCTATTTATTTGTATCCCCATTTCCCATCTCTACTTCTTCACAGAGGTGTAGCTATGTGTCTGCCTGTAGAGCAGAGTCGATGGGACCAGCGATGGCAGCCATTGTCCTCATTTGACAGAACCTCAATGGATAATCTGAGTGTGTCTTGGATTATGTTAATTTAGGGCCCATACTGGCGTATATTTAGTGCTTTCTAACTTTGCCTTGGGCTTCCCTCACTATAGTACAGCATTGAAAACAACAACAAACGGCACATTAAAAGCACTGGCAGAGTACACTGTCTAGCTGATTAACAGGGAATGGCATCGGTTGTTAATTGTAGGCTTTGAGGAGAACATACCCAGTTGTATAGTTACATTTATAAACCAATTCGCTTGAGCCCTGAATGATTGGCTGAAAGCCGTGGTTTATCAGACCGTATACCATGGGTATGACAAAAACTAGTTATATTTACTGGTCTATTTAAGTTCGTAACCAATTTATAATAGCAACAATGATCCTTGGAGGTTTGTGGTATATGGCCAATATACAACTGCTAAGGGCTGTATCCAGGCACTCTGCGTTTTGTCTCGCTAAAGAACACCCCTTAGCCGTTGTATATTGGCCATATACCCCCCCCCCACCGGGCCTTATTGCTAAGTAGAAGACAAGCATCACTGTCTGGGGAGTACAATACAGAATCACACTCATAAAACCCAGGGATGTTCCATGACAGCTTTTCACATTTGGTTCAATGCAGGGTCTTGATGTAGCATGGTCCTCAATCAATATGGAGGTGTGAATCATCATCCTGAATACTCTTGGTCTTAGTCAGTGCTGTTATTATCACATCAAGCAGCCTACTCAACACGACACTGTTTGATTCCAAACCTGCATAAATTATTTCCACCCTCTCATGGATTTGGCACAAGGAGAGGTGTAGACATAATTGTCGCCCAATACAAGTAAAATGGTGTCTCTTGTTTATGTTAAAATGGGTTGGGAAGGATTGGCCTTTGACAATGCTAGTATTGGGTTAGTGCTTTTCTTACAATAATTCGCTACTGAGTAGATTATGTTGTGTATCCAGGGGTAGAGTGGGGGTGAATTTTTTTTATGTCAAGGAGGAATCTCTTCTGAATTCATTTCATGTTAAAATCAACTTTGAGCAGTATTCTTACTTGCGTACAGTATGAGAAAAATATGTGTCGTAAAACTCAGCTCCTGTTACTTCATAGAAACTGTAAATAGCACGCAGGCTAATTTTGTCTCTGCTTGTTTTTGGGTTTCCTCTGCTAATAGCCATTACGTAGCATGATTAGTTGCAAGTATTTACCGTAAAGACGTTTACTAATCAGTTGTGCTGCAGATCTGGGAGCAATTACGTCCACAGCACACACATTAACAGCAAGCAGGAACACATCAATTACGGGCCAGCGCTTTACATTTAGTCTTCTTATTGGACCCTTGTTAACTACTTCCTTCCTGTTGAGTTTATTTCTCTTTGTTGCATGTGGCCTTTGCACATTGACCATTCACTGGTCAGACCATCCATAACTGCCCTACAACAGGGTTGTGTTGCCAGACTTGACTGTAGTTTTGGTTGTGCTTGACTACAAATGTTACAATGATAATCTGTTGTTAGCTCAGCCACTACAAATGTTACAATGACAATCTGTTGTTAGCTCAGCCACTGGACATAGAACAAAACATGCCTGGTCCATGCTCACCATTAGGACTTATGGTCACTACTGTACATATGCTCTGAGGTTGCTATGGTCACTACTGTACATATGCTCTGAGGTTGCTATGGTCACTATTGTACATATGCTCTGAGGTTGCTATGGTCACTACTGTACATATGCTCTGAGGTTGCTATGGTCACTATTGTACATATGCTCTGAGGTTGCTATGGTCACCACTGTACATATGCTCTGAGGTTGCTATGGTCCCTACTGTACATATGCTCTGAGGTTGCTATGGTCACTACTGTACATATGCTCTGAGGTTGCTGTGGTCACTATTGTACATATGCTCTGAGGTTGCTATGGTCACTACTGTACATATGCTCTGAGGTTGCTATGGTCACTACTGTACATATGCTCTGAGGTTGCTATGGTCACTACTGTACATATGCTCTGAGGTTGCTATGGTCACTACTGTACATATGCTTTGAGGTTGTGTGAGGAAAATTAATGATCAGTCCTGTCGCAGATATCATGTGCTGTACGTGAAATGTGCACCCATCTCATGATTGTGTCCTTGATACTCCAGTTCCCACCAGTCTTCAGAGAATACAGACACTCAAACCCACATTTTCCCCTGCTAATTATGTAACCAATGGTATTTTAAATGTAGGAGCAAATCAGCACTGAGGTGAACTTGTGACCCATTCTTGTAACCTCTTTGGCAAAATAGAGTTGTACCAATCAGGGAAACCTGACGGTTGACTTGGAATTATAGACACAGATTAAGGACCCTAATTAGAGGTGTAACCTTTTTCTGACAGACAGATTTGTTTTGCGTTGCCAGTGTTTGACCAAGATCTTTGGGGACTAACAGATCGACAGATATGCATTAAGCACTATCCGAGCTGGATTTGACATTCATTAGCGAACTTGTTAAAAAAAACACACAATCAAACCCAAAGCCGCCTCGGTCACTATGAAAATACTCAAAACAAAAGGCCTTTTCCCTTTATACAGCACATCCAGAAAGTATTCACAACCTCTGACTTTTTCCACATTTTGTTGTGTCATAGCATGAATCAAAATAGATTCAATATTGAGATTTGTTTGTCACTACACACAACACCCACATAATCCCCATCAATTTCTGAATAGGCATTTCTGGTATTTTCCAACCAGCTGCATTTGATTTGTCATGGCAGGGGTTTGCCACAATGGCTGCTGTGAGATAGCATTAGCTGCTTCCAATGGAGCAGGGGATGAACGGTCAGGGACAGGAAGCACCCCCCCCCCCCCCCCCCACATCAATGTAGAAGACAAAGACTAAGTGGTGAGGACAGTGGAGGAGAAGGGTGAAGGATGAGGGAGGAGGAGGGTGGAGGAGAGTGGAGGAGGAGAGTGAAGGAGGAGAAGAAGGGTGGAGGAGAGGGGAGGATGAGGAGGAGGGTAGAGGAGAGTGGAGGAGGAGGATGGAGAAGGGTGGAGGAGGGAAGAGGAGAGTGGAGGAGGAAGGTGGAGGAGAGTGGAGAAAGGTGGATAAGAGTGGAGGAGGAGGGCGGAGGAGCAGAGTGGAGGAGGAGGGTGAAGGTGAGTGGAGGAGGAAGGGGGAGACGGGTGGATGAGAGTGGAGGAGGAGAGTGGAGAAGGGTGGATGAGAGTGGAGGAGGAGAGTGGAGAAGGGTGGATGACAGTGGAGAAGGGTGGATGAGAGTAGAGAATGAGGAGGAGGGTAGAGGAGAGTGGAGGAGGGTGGATAAGGGTGGAGGAGGGAAGAGGAGAGTGGAGGAGGAAGTTGGAGATGGGTGGAGGAGAGTGGAGGAGGAGAGTGGAGAAAGGTGGATGAGAGTGGAGGAGGAGAGTGGAGAAAGGTGGATGAGAGTGGAGGAGGAGGGTGGAGGAGGAGTGGGGAGAAAGTAGGAGGAGGGTAGAGGAGGGTGGAGAGGGGAGGAGGAAAGTGGAGGAAAGTGGAGGAGGGTGGAGGAGGGTGGATGAGAGTGGAGTAGGGTGGAGAGTGGAGGAGGGTGGTGGAGAGTGGAGGAGGCCTGCAGAGGCTCTCAGATGCATCCCAGCCTGCCCAACCCTCCAGAGGGCAATTAGACTTCCAATGAAGGGTCATCCAGATCACTTCACCCAGGTGGAATCAAAACCACATTGACTGGAGGGAAGAAAGAGGTATAATCTATGTAAACAGAGGAAATGGCCTTCCTCAAGTGGATTAGGACAAGAAGGCACCACTCTCTCTGGTGCTTTGACAGACGTTCACAGTTTGCTTATGAAAATGTATAACATAAGCAATGTATTTATTGTCCATCTCCCCGAATTATGTAGATACGATCAGTGTTGTGTCAATATCCAGCTATAGTGCAAATGATCACGATCATACTGTAGGAAGCAAGTGCCTCATGGTAATGCGCTATGCATTTCCTACATTTGTATGTTGTGTCCTTCAAAAGACTGTGTAGCAAGTACAATACTATATTCCTTGTGTTAACTTATTCAAAAATGTGAAAATGATATTTAGGTAAAGGGAATTATGTTTATGTGTAAACATCGTTTGCATAGTGTTTTCCGTGTTGGATCAAACCAACATGCAAATTGTCCTGCTGCTCTCAACAGCAGGTGTTCTGGGGTGTGTGCTGCTACAGTACTCTAAACCACCCCCATTTGAGTTCTAACATTTAACACACACACACACGCACACACACACACACGCACACGCACACGCACACGCACACGCACACGCGCACACACACACACACACACACACACACACACACACACACACACACACACACACACACACTTTGATCTCCTGTGGATGCTCTGACAAATATTGAAAGGGGGAATATGATAAAGAACCAGAATCTAGTGGTACTGTCGTCTTTGACATTGATAAAGAACCAGAATCTAGTGGTACTGTAGTCTTTGACATTGATAAAGAACCAGAATCTAGTGGTACTGTAGTCTTTGACATTGATAAAGAACCAGAATCTAGTGGTACTGTCGTCTTTGACATTGCACAGACAGAAGGAAAAAACACTGCCAAGTCAGTGGGGGCATATTTGGTATCCATAGTAACCTTAATCAAATCAGGATTTTGCAAATGTATGTCATAGTGGCAGCACACTTTAGGCCCAGTTTTAATGGTGGCGGTGAGGCTTAGTTAGCCTGCATCGCTTCAAACCTCACGGTTTGCAAGAGCCATTTGGCATGTAATCAGTTTGTTATTGGTCCTAAATAGTGGGTAATTAAAACTCTGACCCCCACGAGGAACCCTCTTCCTTAGGATACCAAACGTAAACAGGAATAAATCTGTTTAATTGCAACATAAAAAAAAAATAGTTTTGTTTGGAGAGGGGGGAGCGGAGGGGTACGCGGGGTCGTAATTGAACCTCTGTGAAACAAATTAATCCACAGGGGATATCCCAAATGGATGTTTAAATGCAAACAGTAGTCCAGCACTTAGACCTAGTCCTGCACAGAAATCATGTAAAGTCGAATGGCAAGATCAGGTTCTGGGATTTTGAGAGACCCGGGGAGAATAAAAAAAAAATCTTAGTGGTGGGAGATGTTTATTTTTACACTTCAAGGTTTCACAGTGTGCGTGTATGTGTTTAAACTCCACGGAGCCTGTGACGAACAACCTGCTCGATGCTGGGGAAAACATATTCTGAAACACAACAGTCTTCTGTAGAGCCTCTCCCAGTGAGGGAGAATAGCGCTATAGCTACAGGCGTGGCGCTGGGGAAAGACACTCTCACTCCTATTCATCCCAATGGTGTCATTCCTCTCTGCACTTTTCAACCTTGATACTTCTTCATCTCTGGGACTGCCAGGTTAAAAATAATAATCATGTAAATTAGGAAAATGTTTTTATTAGCTTTTTTTTTGGTTTAATTTCAAGTTGTGTTGTCTATTCTGGATGATTTGACATGCCGATACGTGCCTTCCTAACATGATGACATTCCGGACCATGTAATTCAGAGGGAGAATCCACATCTATAGTAACTAGATATAACTAGATTAAAGATCCAGTATGAGGTCGTAGAGTAGATTTTAATATCCACTGAGTGCACTAAACATTAAGAACACCTGCTCTTTCCATGACATAGACTGACCAGGTGAATCCAGGTGAAAGCTATGATCCCTTATTTGGTGTCACATCAAATCCATTTCAATCAGTGTAGATGGTGGAGGAGGAGACAGGTTAAAATAGGATTTTTAAGCCTTGAGACAATTGAGAGATGGATTGTGTGTGTGTGTCATTCAGAGGGGGAATGGACAATAGGGTATGGTAGTAGGTGCCAGGCGCACCGGTTTTGAATGTGTCCAGAACTGAAGCGCTGATGGATTTTTGTGTATATCAAGAACGGTCCACCACCCAAAGGACATCCAGCCAACTTGACACAACTGTGTGAAGCATTGGATTCAACATGGTCCAGCATCCCTGTGGAACTCTATAGACACCTATAGACACCTATAGACACCTATAGACACCATTCCCCGACAGGGGTGCATCTCAATATTAGGAAGGTGTTCATGATGTTTTGTACACTTAAGTGTATGTTAGTACTAAGTTTGACAACAGCACATTCACATTAGTTGGAATATCTTCTTGAAAACATGCTCATGGTAAAAGAGACAAGGTTGGTGGAGTCCTGCACTCTATCTCCTCAGTCAGTTTAGGGCAGGGTTCCCCAACTGGTAGCCCTTGGGCCGGAACTGGCCAGCAGATGGTGGCCAATAATATATATTTTTTCATTGTAAAAGTTAAAATCACCCCGTGGCTGAATCTAGTTGATGATCCCTGGTTTAGGGCCACTATCTGTGACAGTACAGCTCTCAGTTTGGATTCTCACGGACCAATAGATGGCAGTATTTCACAGAACATGTGAACAAGAGAACAATAGCCCATGCACCATTGAAGCAGTTCACAAATGTGTTATAACAGGTCCCAGCTGCATTATTAAAGGTTAATGAAATGCATCCATAGCATATCTATAGTGCATTCATGTCATGCTATGCTAGAGATCATATATAGCTATCTCATCAATAGATGCATCGTTACAATGACAGCGTAGTGTCGCCATTATGGCTGTTCTCAACACTGTGCTTCTGCCATATTCAGTGTTAGTGAATATGCCAAAAGTCCAAACCATGTTTTGAGTATTATGCTGATATATGGCTTGTACCAGCCCTACTTCTCTCTCCGGCCAGTAGAGGCCTGTCACGGTGCGTGAAGATCCCCACAGGGTTGAACCCCCCAGGGTAGATTTTACAGATCACATTGTTTTGTTGTGGGTCATAACTCTTTAGTAACTCATTAACAGCCCCCCCCCCATCACAATTAAGTTGGTCATACTTGTCTATAAATCATAGGAAAGGTCTATGTGTGAATTCTATGCAGTCAAAGCAAAGTCAAGTCTATTTTCCCATTCATAAAACATTAGCTAAGCACTTGATGGTAATTAACTGTGCAGTTTGCCACTCTGACCTTTGACTGCATAGAATTCACACATAGACCTTTCATGTGTGCGTTATAGACCATTATTGTCATACGATCATCTTAATTGTGATGGGGAGGGCTGTTAATGAGTTAGTAAAGAGGTATGACCAACTACACGATGTGATCTGTAAAATCTACCCTGGGGGGTTCAACCCTGTGGGGATCTTCACGCACCGTTGACCTCAGTGAGAAGAAGAGGCAGAAGGTAAGTTACGGGAGCGTGACAGGCCTCTACTGGCCGGAGAGAGAAGTAGGGCTGGTACAAGCCATATATCAGCATAATACTCAAAACATGGTTTGGACTTTTGGCATATTCACTAACACTGAATATGGCAGAAGCACAGTGTTGAGAACAGCCATAATGGCGACACTACGCTGTCATTGTAACGATGCATCTATTGATGAGATAGCTATATATGATCTCTAGCATAGCATGACATGAATGCACTATATATATGCTATGGATGCATTTCATTAACCTTTAATAATGCAGTTGGGATCTGTTATAACAGGTTCATGAACTGCTTATAGATGTGTATTCCATGGAGTATGGATATGCATAAACTGCTTATAGATGTGTATTCCATGGAGTATGGATATGCATAAACTGTGAATGCCAGCGCCCGTTTTAGGGTGTATGGTTACTTCCTCAAATGGACATGTAAATGTATTGAACAGAACATGCGGTATGAATTTCCTGTAACAGAGGGACAATTGTTAGTGAATTTTGTTTTAAAGTGTCATCCATGCATCAGAGATGAAGGAAAGACATGGGCTCATGTCTCTGGCCATACAAGACATGTGATCCCCCATGAATAGCAGACGACCGCAGACGGTTTATTTACCAACGATGAATGAATGCATTCACAGAACGAGGTTAGACTTCCAAGAACAATATCACAAGACACGATATACCATAATATACTGTATATGCAGTATATCGTATCTGTCAAATTCAGATCACGTTTTGCAGTTAGTATTCATTAGAATGTGGTAAATGGGGGATTTCAATTGCGATTTTTAGTTCGACTGTAACGGCATGTAGACAGCAGAATCATCAGAACGAAAAACACAACCTTAAATTGAGATTGTTTTTTGTTGTGATATTTAATTTAATTTAATCAATGTCATAACGTCAGGCATGTACCGTATACATTTCCTTGCCCTTGAATTAAATGTTTGTGAACAGTGTTTTTAGAGGCAGCTGCTTGTATGTTAAAGAGAGGACAAAAAAAAAATAAAATAAACAAATTGCAGCAAATGTTTCGTCAGCTGCAATAAAAAATTAATAATATTTATTCTTCCCTTAACAATTTTGACAGCCTTCAAGAGTTAAAATGTTAATTTCAGAGGGAAAACGGAGGCTGGGCTAACTTTGCGACAGATGGTTGTGTGTGGATCACAGATTTGAGTAAGTTCAGCATGCACACAGTGCAGTGAATCATGTAGTCACAGTCAAAGTATCATATTTAAGGCACTTTAAGGTCCAGCTAGGATAATCATTTCACCACAACAGGGAAATGAGCTAGGTGGTATCCTCCTATTATCCCGACGGACTAAGAGCCACCGTAGCATCATGAACATACAGCCCCAGCAAGCCCCTGAAACTCTGGACTTTACATTTTCCTTTTCACGGTGGGGTCACGGTGGGGTCACAGTGGGGTCACAGAGTTGGGTGAATGAATGGGCGTAAGGTATATCTGTGTGGGGCACGTGTCCCCAATCCCCCTACTTCCACCTCACCAGGTGAGTGTGAAGCCTCCCCCTTCTGCCCCGCCTTGCATTGCTGCGTGGGGATCTGAGGTGTCCCGTCAGTGTTTAAGGGGGATAAGTCAGGGGCCTGGGCTCAGTAATGAGCAGCCCAGGTTCTTTCCTCTGTCTAGTTCAGCTGCTGCTCTCCCTTATTTTATGCTGTGCTGCCCCTCAACTCCGCTGACCCGGCTAAGTGTCCTCTCCCTCTCTGCAAGCGCAAAGAAAGGAGAGGTGGACAGCAGAGCGAGAGAGAGAGAGAAAGGAAAACAGAGTGAGACTGACTCATGCATGACTGGTCACTACTCCATACCATTCATTCCAGCCGGCAACACAACTCTTTACAGCAGATAGGCAGGCTTTACAGTGTGGCTTTAAATGTTTTTCTCTCTCTCTCTTTCTGAGATGAACCATTTCAATTGATCATTTTCATAGTGGCTGTAGTGACCTCTTCATAACAAGGGGCCTAAACTCTAAGAGGCACAGCAATGGTAAACGAGGAGAAAGAGGAGGGGGCGTGTAAAGTGGAGTGGAGTTGGGTGGAGTGGAGTTTAGTAGAGTTGAGTGGTGTGGTGTGGAGGTGAGTTGAGTTGTCTCTTCAGCACATTAAGTTCACTGAAGCCTGTTACACAGGAACAACATGGTGCTGTTGCCCACCAAGCATAAAAAGCACACAAAAAGATGAAGGGGAAAAGGAGATATAAAACCTCTAGTCATATTATAATGGTAAGCGGGAAAAAGAGCCCCTTTGCATTTACATGATCTGTAGAAGGAAAAGGAACAGAACTAAGGTTTGTAAGAAAACTCCTAAACTGGATTCATTAGAATGACTACACATTTGAACTCTGGGAAAAGGCTTCCGGGGACAACCTTTTGAATTGGGTAAGCCTGTTACATTTTTGAAAGAAAGGTGAACAGAGGAATTTGAAGCATTCTATTGAAGTAAGGGGCCAACTTACAAAACCCATAAAGTTTTGGGGGCAAAACTCTGTACGCCTTTAAGAATAATTTCTTGCTTACATCAATTTCTCAAAACCTCTTGTTGTACAGGTTATCATCTTTTTTGTTTATGCTACAGTGTGAACAGTGCATCCTCTTTGTTTACGCTACAGTGTGAACAGTGCATCCTCTTTGTTTATGCTACAATGTGAACAGTGCATCCTCTTTGTTTATGCTACAATGTGAACAGTGCATCCTCTTTGTTTATGCTACAATGTGAACAGTGCATCCTCTTTGTTTATGCTACAATGTGAACAGTGCATCCTCTTTGTTTATGCTACAATGTGAACAGTGCATCCTCTTTGTTTATGCTACAATGTGAACAGTGCATCAGAAGAGTCTGAGCTGCAGTGTGAACAGTGCATCAGAAGAGTCTGAGCTGCAGTGTGAACAGTGCATCAGAAGAGTCTGAGCTGCAGTGTGAACAGTGCATCAGAAGAGTCTGAGCTGCAGTGTGAACAGTGCATCAGAAGAGTCTGAGCTGCAGTGTGAACAGTGCATCAGAAGAGTCTGAGCTGCAGTATGAACAGTGCATCCTCTTTGTTTATGCTACAATGTGAACAGTGAGTCTGAGCTGCAGTGTGAACAGTGCATCAGAAGCGCCTGAGCTACAGTTGCTAACCGCATTGTCCTGCCTCTGATCAGGAACAGTAATGAATCTCAGATACCTCTGAAGCCAAATCATTTGAAGGCTCCTTGTGAAGGATACACACAGGAGGAGGAATCAATTTGCACACAATAAGGATATTAAAGCAGGTGATAAATATTATCATCGGAGCCAATCGTCTTTCCAAAGTAGCCGTGCAGCTGTTTTTCAACACCATGAAATCCTTTATCGAGCTGTCTCTGGTTGACAGAAACAATTAACCGGAGGGAGAGGTAAATGAATAAAAATGAACACTTCCAGGCTCACACGTTCCCCGCCTGTGGCGATCACCATGCAATGACTTCCAAACTCTTATCATATCCCGGCAAGCGGAGAAGCCAGCGTTTCATATCTCCTCCGTTCCTTCCTCCCTTCCCCCCCTGAAAGGAGGAAGTCTACGGTTGGTTTAATCACGCCATTGTGATGGTGCACAGATAGATTATGGACTCATAAATGAACTCTCCTTGGCTGTGGAGGATGGAGGATTCCAGCCAAAAAATGGTTTGGTGTGTGTGTGTGTGGCCTGTGTGTGTGTGTGTGTGTGGCCTGTGTGTGTGTGTGTGTGTGTGTATATATATATGTGTGTTTTACAAGGGGGTCGGGTGGACTCAGTTCACATACTTGACATATATTTTTATTGCAACAGGAAACATTTATCCCAAATGTTTCCATGTTCGGAGGTGACGTGGGTTTTTCGCTCCAATGAGATTCCATTTCCGGGCCATTCCGGGGTCTGCTTTGTAAGAAGCTTTAGAGACAATTAAATGAGGTCATAATAGCCTCCCCCCCCCCCCCCCCCCCCCCCCCCCATACCTCCCCGCCTGCCCTCTCCACCCCTAGTCCCCTCTGTTCCTGTCAGAACCAGAACAAGTCCAGTCTTTATGTACTCTGTCCTCATTTCCCTAAATTAATATCCTTCACACATCTATGGGCATGGGTTCTTGTTTGCAAAACTAATACAAATTGGTAATGGCCCTTCAATTTGCTCCACTGGCAGTCCCATAGGCCACAGTGGAGCAACGTTGCAACAACGTGCCCAGCATTTGTTGGCAAGGCCTCCGTAGTCTCTTTGGCTGCCTGGTATTATAACTCCTAATACAATCTGGGTTCTCTTGGGGTGAGTTCTCTTACTTTAAATGTGTAATGACAGATAAGTGCAGCGTGGACTGCCTGTGTGGTTCCTCTCCTTTGGCTCTGAGATAAGGAACTTGTTTTTTTCCCTCCTCCATCAGGGAGCGATAACTTCGCATTTCTTAATTTAACATGTTGTTTATCGTCATTAAGTGTAATTAGCATAATAGTAACTTGTAATGTGCAGAGGTCGGCGATAATGTATTTGTAAAACGCAGAGGTCGCCGATAATGTACTGGTTTATCGTACTGTTGACACGAGCACTTGAGTATGAGTTCCGATTTCTGGTAAATCGAGACGGTCCTATTCCAAAATGTTTCGTGGGAATATCGATGCCTTGCAGCCAGTTGGGGGGGGGGGGGACTTTGTTGAATGTGACCTGTGGTGCTTCACGGAATGATCCACTTCTTCTTTAAATGTCGATTCACTCCTCTCCCTATAAGGAATTCCTCTTTGGACACAAAACAACATACAAAAGTTTCTCAGAGAAAGCCAGTAATTGACCTTGGGTTATTTTCTAATGCTTCAGTTCCAATTTAAAAATTGTAGTCCACTAATTGTACATAAAAAATGTACTTTGATCTCTGTCAGGACTTGATTTCTGCCCGGGTGATCCAAATGATGCATTTGCCCAATGGTGTTAACGCCAATGTTTTGAATATACACATTTATGAACTTATTTAATGTCCCCTCACAAGCAGTTTAGGGAAATACTTTATAGTACTGTGTCTCCAAAGGCTAATACCTCTACTGACACAGTAAGCAAGTATGATGACAAGATATGTATTATATCAGTATGATTACATTGTATTCATTATACTAGTATGATGACAATATATGTATTATATCAGTATGATTACATTATATTCATTATACTAGTATGATTACATTATATTCATTATACTAGTATGATTACATTGTATTCATTATACTAATGTGCCCCTTCAAGTGATTTGTAGGCTCTATAGTCACACACACACACACACACACACACACACACACACACACACACACACACACACACACACATACACAGTAAGAAATGCCACCTCTCCGCAGAGGGAGGCTTCTCACATCGAGTCCCCAATCTGTGACATTCAAGACCAAGCTATAATTGCAAGGCATATAAACACAGGGCAACAACGTAGACTCAGGGGGAGAACATCGTGGAACAGTGGAATGTAATGATGTGTGGAACAAAGGACCTTGGAGAACAGGTTAAGAGTCAGCCACCGGGTTTCTGCATCACGGGTGACCTTGGAAACACCGTGAAACACCCGATAGCGTGTTGCTTCAAAGACAAACGTGTCCTTGGGGATAAACCTAGAAATTGGTTATTGTATCGCTGAGGCTACTTACCTATTTTGGGGATTAACATATTTAATTCCCTCCTTAATCCCGTCGGAGCTAATGCCCTCGCATTTCCAATTATCCAACTAAGTGAAAAGCGGAGGGAGTCGGTAGTGAAGACTCCCTGGCTGGGATGGTTTACTCTTCAGGCCTCTGTGTAGTGCTAGCGTAAGCATGTTGTCTTCAGTGTCCTACTTGTAGAAGGAAGTAAACAGCATGGGAATGGGCTACAGTATTATTGCTCCCTCAAAGCTGCCACTGACAACTCTAGATGGTTTAGACCCCTGCCCACAAAACCTCCTGACTCAAGTCTGAATATCCAACCGACATCCAACATTCAAAGCCTTTACCTACTGCACAAATTACAGTCACCAGATGGGTTTTGTTTTCCCATGCAGCAGACAAAATTAAGTTTCAATGAGATCCACCTGGAATGGCGGGACCCTGGATGGGGGTTGGGATGGGTCATCATCACATGGGCCGGCCTGGTTAGCATCAGCTCCACAGACAGGGGCAGGAAGTGGCCCCCTGGTTTACCCTCTGTCCGACAGGAGCTTCTAATAGACATCTCATTCATTACTGGGATTCCTTACGGATGACCCAAGCCATCACAAGAGTGGGGATGGGAGGTGGGGGGGCAGAGTGTGTGTGTGTGTGTGTGTGTGTGTGTGTGTGTGTGTGTGTGTGTGTGTGTGTGTGTGTGTGTGTGTGTGTGTGTGTGTGTGTGTGTGTGTGTGTGTGTGTGTGTGTGTGTGTGTACTCATGTGATAGGCCAACTTTCTTCTCTGTCGTGTTGACACCAGACCGGAGATAGAGATGTGTAGAGTTTCCTCTGGCCTCCATTTTGTCTTTTAGTGGGGGATTACTTTAGTCATGTTCTTCGATTAAAAGCGCATCCTTCATAATCCAATAGTTACACAAAGACGGCACAGACAAACAAACTCTCTCTTCCAGTTGTGAACTTTGAAGCTGATTGATGCATTCACTCTTCTACTGTAATTGATGCATGCCATTATGGCTCTCGTTTCCCTGCTCCTGTCAAGACTACTAGACATGGAAATAAGCCCAGAACCAAAATGAAATCTCACAGAGAAGTTGTATATGTACAACTAGAATACAGTCTCAGGGAAGACTTGAAAGACTTGAAATTCACAGAGGTATGTTGTCTCGGCTAATATTAAAATGCTATTGACTGGGTACTGGGTTTCCCACAAGGCCTTTCATTGTGGATGGAGGGGTTTCCTGTCACAAGACGGGTGTCCAATGGCACCAGCTACACAGCTACAGAGCCTGCTGACATACCGTTAATGAATGGTTCTGTTTCATTAACATCACAGGAAATCACTATGGCATACAATGGACGGCATGTTAATGTACTATAGAGAAGAAATTATCTGATTTGTTCTGGAAAAAGTTAGAAAAATTGTCAATGGGGATTGTGCATTATTTGATTATTGACGCTCAACTGAGATGGAAACTGTTAACATATATTTGCTACAGACTTATTTTTGAAATATCTACAATTAAACAACAGCCTTTAGCTATAGTGACCTACATAGCCAACGTACACATTTTCATTACACCAAAGACTACAGTAAACGCTCCATCCCCATCACGATTTAATAACATGTGAAATCACTCATGTAACAGAGGAGTTTTTTTTCTCTCTCTCTATTTCGTCCAACCACCATCATGTAAAACCAAAGTAATGCTCCTGGCATTGGAACCCAACGTGCTGCAGTAGAACCCATCTGAGACACCCTGGTAGTTTACAGCTAAGGTCAAGAGCATCATACAGTACGTTGTCATGGATTGTATAATTCAACAAGAGTGTGATGAGGGCTTGTAGTGTGTGGTGGGGAGTGTGTGTATGCATGTGTGTGTTACGGGGGGGGGGTCAGGGCTTTAGTGGATGTATATCTCCATTTTGATGCTAGTAGACCCGTCCAACACAACCATCTCACTAGAGAAATCTCCATGATTCCTCCAAACGACCACCCACCTGCCTGCCCACAGACAAGGCAAAACATTCCTCCACTCCAACAAATTCTCCCTAAGTCCTGATACATAAAGATCCCCTTATCTTTGCTCTGTAATTGCTGGCTGTGCTAACAGCAGGCCAATCTTCCAGTTAGCGTGGGCAGGCAGGCAGGCAGGCAGGCAGGCAGGCAGGCAGGCAGGCAAGTAAGAGACCCATCTCATCTCTGCTCTCCATCAGCACTTGTTGCACCACTTGAACCTACTCCTGAAAGAGAAAAGCCAGGTCTTTCATTTGTCCAGTTTGAAGCCCCCCCCCCCCCCCCCCTTGACTCCACTTTTCTCCCTGGGTGACATGACAATCCAGCCATTGTACCATCGTACCCCTCCCTTCCCTCCCCGCCCTCCCCTCCCATAGCTGCTATGAGCTATATTACTTTGACCCCGCTCCATCAATCTGCTTCAATTGGATAATGATCTGTAATCACTTTCTTTCAGGGGAGTCTATAAAATGGACCAGGGCTTCTGCTCCTCCCGGGAGACTTCCTTCTGTTCATCCCATGTGATCTAACGCTTCTTCTTTCAGACCATTAAATACCTCTCTCACATGGGCTGCATGCACTCGGCAGCCGGGCCTGGGGATGGTGGGGGTAAGCCTCTGTTGATTTTTCATGCCCCCCCTGCTCTCCAATAGAGAGGGGCTAAGCGGGACAAGGCGGGGCCCGGCAAGGGGGGTTCCCTAAACTAAGAGCCCCCGCCAAGTCAAGGGGCCTCCTCCTCCATTGTTGTTGGCCCTTCATTAGGTTGTTTTGTACCCAGAACTTATAATCGATAGAGCCCCCTTACATTGCTTAGTAGAGGGGGAGAAAGAGAAAAAGTCTGGCCCCCAGTTCATCCTGATCTGAATGATCCCAGCAGACAGTCAAATTACACAATGAACCATAACTCCTTTACCTCGTTCTTGGACTGTGGTCTACTTCAATTGGTTGTATTTAAGAGAAGATGTGTAATGATCTTGATTTGTTTGTGTTTTTTTTTTAAATATAGGCAAGATGTAAATGAGGGTTTTTAGATAATATCTCAAGAAAATAGAGCCAGTATTGATAGTGAAATTCAACTACTTTTTGCATATGGGTTTGTTTTTCCTGGGAAATGACTTAATGTCTGTTCCTGTGTTCATAACTACTGTTATCACACGTGCTGATGCGTTCTGGAGGAAGAAAGAACACAAGGCCTGTTTTCACAGCATATTGCACATTTCCATTTCGAAACGCGACACCGGCGCAGTTGAATGAACAGTTATCGATTGTGTCGTTGTGCTCCTTTGTGGACGGACTGGGGCAAGCTGTGCGTTGGTAATGTAAAATACATGTGCACATTAACTCAGTTAAACATGGGAGCAGATTGACTGCGATTTAAAACCTCTATCAATTCAGCATGAGCTTTTGTCTAAACACGTCGGCACTCTGGAATATACAGAAAAAGCCTTGTGAAGTGTAGATAAGACCCGTACAATACGTTGATGAATGGAATAGGTCCATTTTGTCCCCCTCTCTATCCCCCACTCTGCTAGACGATGGGACCCGGTCCTTGTACAGCATTATCCCTATCCATTATCACTATCCATTCTTCTGCAAGTTTAGGGCCTTTACACTTGGAACATATGTCTATTGAAAGGGTGGCGCCATGCAAGGCAAGGCACAGATGGAGTCAGCCTCCCCGTCAATGGGAGGACAATGGGGAATGGGAATCAAAGATAAAAGGGTGCATCCAACTCCATTCAGCCAACACAAAAGGTGCTTGTAGGAGGCGAGCTGAGGCGGGGGAACATGTCACAGGCGATAAAACGGTGTCCTCAGCTGGCCACTCCGTCACCGGTGCGATAGAGACACATCGACACGAGGCTAGACACTTGCTCCTCTCACAAGGAGTAGGCCCCTCTAACCCTAGCCCTAACCTTAACCCTGATCCTAACCCGAAACATGTTCCTCAATAAGCACACAAGGAGTGGATTTGCAATTCATATGTTAAAATATGTTATAATAGGGATATTCAACCATTGTGGTTCTATGTCAACTAAGCTGACATATTAGTTACATCACATCTATTTTAGTAGTGGTAGCTGCTGTGATTACAGCCATTGTCTTGCCGTGACACTGCGCAGCCAAAAACAGTTCCTTTTCACAATTTTTACAAGATGCTTTAGCCTTGTGCCGTATCCATGGTGACCTGTTGTTGATACATTAATTCATAGAGGAAGTGAATAAAACCCAGAAGGGGAATGTCAAAATTCACATCCTGTTGTAGTGGCAGATGCTTGCTTTGAACGTCGCACTAAGGAGACTTATAAAACAGCGTGCATTGGTTAGAGACTAGTGATTTCACTCTCATTAAAAATAACAACGCCTCATGTGCTCATGTTGACTACTACTTCTACCAAGCCCCTGTGCCAACTGTTAGTCAACTTCTACCAAGCCCCTGTTACAACTGTTAGTCAACTTCCACCAAGCCCCTGTTACAACTGTCAGTCAACTTCCACCAAGCCCCTGTTACAACTGTTAGTCAACTTCTACCAAGCCCCTGTGCCAACTGTTAGTCAACTTCCACCAAGCCCCTGTTACAACTGTTAGTCAACTTCCACCAAGCCCCTGTTACAACTGTTGGTCAACTTCCACCAAGCCCCTGTTACAACTGTTAGTCAACTTCCACCAAGCCCCTGTTACAACTGTTGGTCAACTTCCACCAAGCCCCTGTTACAACTGTTAGTCAACTTCTACCAAGCCCCTGTTACAACTGTTAGTCAACTTCCACCAAGCCCCTGTTACAACTGTTAGTCAACTTCCACCAAGCCCCTGTTACAACTGTTAGTCAACTTCTACCAAGCCCCTGTTACAACTGTTAGTCAACTTCTACCAAGCCCCTGTTACAACTGTTAGTCAACTTCCACCAAGCCCCTATGCCAACTTTTAAATGGCGTTTATAATGTGTAATGACCTGGTCTAGGTTCTAGTTTGACACGCACACTCATATTGAGTTACCCCGGTGTCTAAATCACTATTATTAATGACTATGCCTGCTGAAAGATGGCTAAGTATATTGAGTCCTGAGACGACCCCTGACCCGATGACATCACCAGCTGCAGGGCAGCTCCAACCTCCCCTCCAGAATCTCCTATCTTACGAACTATCCACAGTGAAGCTGTCACGTCAGTAACCCTCCAGTTTTACAACTGTGTACATCTCTCCAACCAATTTGCTTCAGTTGCCATCCCTCCCTCCCCTCCTGCCTCTGCCCATCCAGGGGTGAGGCGAGCCTGGCGAGGTGTAATGAGCAGTGACATCACCACTAACGCATGGACACATAGCTACAGTAGAGTCATGTGTGGCCCGTTCTTTCAGCCTTCATCCAAAACCAAAGGTCTCCTCCTATCATTATTTCTCTTACTCTACATCTCTCTCCCCACCAAATTCTTTCACTTGGGCTTCAGCACACATTGCTGATTTAGGTGAGCCAAATGAGAGCCCCCCCCCCCCCCCCCCCATCCCCTTTCTTCTTCAGTCCACAGCGCATAAGCTTAGCCCGGTGAGCATGTGCTCTGTGCTCTGGCTTTTTTTCCCCTACATGTGAGTCCAATTATAAGGCAAAGCAGTTGTACTGGAGGAGGACTACATCCTGTCACATTCGTGCTCTGGAAGTCTTCCGCCTCACCGGTTCCCATGGCTACTGTTTCCATAAGAAAATAGATCCACTGGAAGCCAATTGAAGCCAATTGACGTCCCCTGGACAACATGAAGCATGAGAAGGGGCTGGTAACGAAACAGCATGTGATTATGGTAATGTAAGGGCGTGATGATGATTACACATTGTGCATTAGAGAGAATTAGAATACATTAGTAAACATTTCTTCCCGATGAATACGCCTGTACCGGCTACCGCGAGGAGTGGAGAGATAGTTAAGGGTTCAATTCAACCCGTATCGCTGAAGTTCAGTGTTCCAACGTAATTGAAATTTAAAGGCAATGTTTCAGCATTAGTGGAGACCGAGATCGCATTCAACACTGTGTATCTCGGCTCAATCAGAAATGTACTTAAAGTTTCCAATTGCTATTTCAAGAATAGAGGTGAAGAGCATGAATAATGAAACTCCTTGCTCAACGAAGCATGCACACACACACACACACACACACACACACACACACACACACACACACACACACACACACACACACACACACACACACACACACACACACACACACACACACACACACACACACACACACACACACACACACACACACACACACACACACACACACACACACACACACACACACACACAAACACACACACACTGCCAGCTCTCTCTCCCAAGCCTCGGTCCAATCCTCCCCCCATTTTATTTAACCTTTATTTAACCTCTTTGATCTCTAGGGGCGCTATTTCATTTTTGGATAAAAAACGTTCCCGTTTTAAGCGCGATATTTTGTCACGAAAAGATGCTCGACTATGCATATTCTTGACAGTTTTTGAAAGAAAACACTCTGAAGTTTCAGAATCTGCAAAGATATTGTCTGTAAGTGCCCCAGAACTCATTCTACAGGCGAAACCAAGATGATGCATCAACCAGGAAATGATCAGAATTTCTGAAGCTCTGTTTTCCATTGTCTCCTTATATGGCTGTGATTGCGCAAGGAATGAGCCTACACTTTCTGTCGTTCCCCCAAAGTGTTAGCAGCATTGTGACGTATTTGTAGGCATATCATTGGAAGATTGACCATAAGAGACTACATTTTCCAAGTGTCCGCCTGGTGTCCCTGCGTCGAAATTGGAGCGTAAAGCCAGGTGCAATTATTTTTCCATTTGAGAGCAAGGAGAAACCAGGCTTCCACGAAGGATATATCATTGAAGAGATATGTGGAAAAACACCTTGAGGATTGATTCTAAACCACGTTTGCCATGTTTCAGTCGATATTATGGAGTTAATTTGGAAAAAAGTTCGCGTTTTGAGGGCTGAATTTTCGTTTTTTTTTTTTTTTTTTTTTTTTTTTTTTTGGTAGCCAAATGTGATGTACAAAACGGAGCTATTTCTAATACACAAAGCATCTTTTTGGAAAAACGGAGCATCTGCTATCTAACTGAGAGTCTCCTCATTGAAAACATCAGAAGTTCTTCAAAGGTAAGTTATTTTATTTGAAGGCTTTACTTGTTTTTGTGATAGTTGCCTGCTAAATGCTAACGCTAATGCTAACGCTAATGCTAACGCTAAATGCAACGCTAGCTAGCTACTGTTACACAAATGATTGTTTTCCTATGGTTGAAAAGCATATTTTGAAAATCTGAGATGACAGTGTTGTTAACAAAAGGCTAAGCTTGAGAGCTAGCATATTTATTTCATTTCATTTGCGATTTTCATGAATAGTTAACGTTGCGTTATGGTAATGAGCTTAGGTCTATAAATAGAATCCCGGATCCGGGTTTGGTCGTCGCAACAGGTTAACCAGGCTTGTCAATTAAGAACAAATTCTTATTTACAACGAGGGCCTGGCAAGAGGCACAAGGCCTCCTGTGGTAACATGGGCTGGGATTAAAAATGAAATGAAAACTATGTAAGACAAAATGGACAAAACAGACGGAAGACATTGGCAACAACACAAATACAACAGCAAACAAACTGCGTGTGTGTGTCTGTCAGTCAGTCTGTCTGTCTGTCTGTCTGTCTGTCTGTCTGTCTGTCTGTCTGTCTGTCTGTCTGTCTGTCTGTCTGTCTGTGAGTGTGTGTGTGTGTGTGTGTGTGTGTGTGTGTGTGTGTGTGTGTGTGTGTGTGTGTGTGTGTGTTGTGTCTGTGTGTGTGTGTGTGTGTGTGTGTGTGTGTGTGTGTGTGTGTGTGTGTGTGTGTGTGTGTGTGTGTGTGTTGTGTCTGTGTGTGTGTGTGTGTGTGTGTGTGTGTGTGTGTGTGTGTGTGTGTGTGTGTGTGTGTGTGTGTGTGTGTGTGTCTGTGTGTGTGTGTGTGTGTGTGTGTGTCTGTGTGTGTGTGTTGTGTCTGTGTGTGTGTGTGTGTGTGTGTGTGTGTGTGTGTGTGTGTGTGTCTGTGTGTGTGTGTGTGTGTGTGTGTGTCTGTGTGTGTGTGTTGTGTCTGTGTGTGTGTGTGTGTGTGTGTGTGTTGTGTCTGTGTGTGTGTGTGTGTGTCTCTGTGTGTGTGTGTGTCTCTGTGTGTGTGTGTGTGTGTGTGTGTGTGTGTGTGTGTGTGTGTTGTGTCTGTGTGTGTGTGTGTGTGTGTGTGTGTGTGTGTGTGTGTGTGTGTCTGTGTGTGTGTGTTGTGTCTGTGTGTGTGTGTGTGTGTGTGTGTGTGTGTCTGTGTGTGTGTGTGTGTGTGTGTGTGTGTCTGTGTGTGTGTGTGAAGTAAAACAACAAGCTTCCCTTCAGCGACTATCAATCCATGCTCTCATCCTAAATGACATCTCCCTTAACAAATTAGGGCTAATGCAATTACCATCAGCATGTTTTTACACGGGCCAGCCTGCACCTTGATTACCCAGCATGCCACTCTGCACCTGGACGACGCAGCAGAACTGTGTGGACTGTAATGAAAGAGGTTCACCATGTGGTCCTGGTCAAGGCCCAAGCTCTGACCACGACCAACTGTTCACTGTACTTACACAGCTAATGGAATGGACCAGGAAGATTAGAATAAGATTACGTTGACACTGTTGTACATTTTCCTCCCGTGACATCAACAACAAAATGGCAGGCCTAAATCTCATAATTTTCCACTTGAGCCAGGAATTGAGTGGAGCACATTATTATGACAGTTACTGTCCATATTTGGCTGGCGATCACAGCGTTGTGCAGCACAGAAATCTCATTAGATGCTGTCCTCCCTAACTGAGACCAATATGACATATCTCTCTCTCTCTCTCTCTCCAGTAGCCAGCTCTCTTTCCTCCTCCTCCTTTCCCCCCATATTCCTGTTCACCCATTTCCAAACTGACACCAGATGGTGTTTTAATAAAGTCCAGTAGGAATATGACTGTGAGTAAACAACACAACACATGCCAGCTCAGTAATTGCTGGGCACTATTACCACCCCTGTGCCTGGCGAAGCCTAGGAGAGGGAGAGGGAGGGAAGGAAGGATATATGGAAGGAGGGAGAGATGGATGGAGGGAGGTAGAGACGTACACCTAGCGGCTGGAGCCAAAAGAGCGCAGCTGCTTCAGGAGCAGGGAGGGCCAGGACTGGTTGTGCTGGGCCTGGGCTTGGCTGAGCTTGGGCTTCAGGCTCCAGGCCCACTGCTCAACCTCCACCCAGGCCACAGCCTCCACCACTGCAGGGCCAACTCAGAACCAGGCCCAGGCCACAGCCTCCACCACTGTAGGGCCAACTGTTCTTGTGATCATTTTAACCCCACGGGGTGAGACCTTGCGTGGAGCCCCAGATCGAGGGAGATTATCAGTGGTCTTGTATGTCTTCCATTTCCTAATAATTGCTCCCACAGTTGATTTCTTCAAACCAAGCTGCTTACCTATTGCAGATTCAGTCTTCCCAGCCTGGTGCAGGTCTACAATTTTGTTTCTGGTGTCCTTTGACAGCTCTTTGGTCTTGGCCATAGTGGAGTTTGGAGTGTGACTGTTTGAGGTTGTGGACAGGTGTCTTTTATACTGATAACAAGTTCAAACAGGTGCCATTAATACAGGTAACGAGTGGAGGACAGAGGAGCCTCTTAAAGAAGAAGTTACAGGTCTGTGAGAGCCAGAAATCTTGCTTGTTTGTAGGTGACCAAATACTTATTTTCCACCATAATTTGCAAATAAATTCATTAAAAATCCTACAATGTGATTTTCTGGATTTTTTTTCTTCTCATTTTGTCTGTCATAGTTGAAGTGTACATATGATGAAAATTACAGGCCTCTCTCATCTTTTTAAGTGGGAGAACTTGCACAATTGGTGGCTGACTAAATACTTTTTTGCCCCACTGTATCTATCTCTATCTCTACAGTATATCAATTCAATTTAAGGGGCTTTATTGGCATGGGAAACATATATTAACATTGCCAAAGTAAGTGAAGGAGATACTTTCCAAAAGTGAAATAAACAATAGAAATGAACAGTAAACATGACAAAATGTGATATTTCACCAAATTCTTTGTGGATCTGTGTAATCTGAGGGAAATGTGTGTCTCTAATATGGTCATACATTTGGCAGGAGGTTAGGAAGTGCAGCTCAGTTTCCACCTCATTTTTTGGGCAGTGTGCACATAGCCTGTCTTCTCTTGAGAGCCAGGTCTGCCTACAGTGGCTTCTCTCAATAGCAAGGCTATGCTCACGGAGTCTGTACATAGTCAAATCTTTCCTTAAGTTTGTGTCAGTCACAGTGGTCAGGTATTCCGCCACTGTGTATTCTCTGTTTAGGGCCAAATAGCATTCTAGTTTGCTCTGTTTTTTTGATGATTATTTCCAATGTGTCAAGTAATTATCTTTTTATTTTCTCATGATTTGGTTGGGTCTAATTGTGTTGCTGTCCTGGGGCTCTGTGAGGTGTGTTTGCATCCCAGGACCAGCTTGCTTAGGGGACTCTTCTCCAGGTTCATCTCTCTGTAGGTGATGGCTTTGTTATGGAAGGTTTGGGAATAATTTCCTTTTAGGTGGTTGTAGAATTTAACAACTATTTTCTAGATTTTGATCATTACTGGGTATCGGTCTAATTCTGCTCTGCATGTATTATTTGGTGTTGTACGTTGTACACAGAGGATATTTTTCGGAGTCTCAATTTGGTGTTTGTCCCATTTTGTGAATTCTTGGTTGGTGCTGACCAACATAGCCTGTCTTAATTCTCATATAATTGGTAGATTTGGATAGAAAACCCGTGGACAATCCATCCAGGAAATGCTTTTATTTTGAAATGGCTGTTTTTCCATTGAAAGCCTATCCACCATACAAAGACTTATGACCCAGTTCACGATCTCTATGGCTTCCACGACATGTGACCAGTCTTTAGGCATTGTTTCAGGCTTTTACTCTGAAGAATGAGGGAGAAACATCACTTTCAATGAGAGGACAGTGGAAATTTCCAGACATGAGTCCAGCGTGTGACCGGGAGCGTGCCTTTCTTGTTTCTCCTTTTCTTTTGTCCAGGTTGAAATATGATTGATTACTTATGACAAAAACAAGCTGAGGATTGATTATAAACATCGTTTGACATGTTTCTACAAACTTTTATGGTACTTTTTAACATTTTCATCTGCATGCTGTGACCGCACTTTGTGCCAATGGATTACTGAACAAAACACACAAACAAAACTGAGGTTTTTGGACATAAAGAGGGACATTATCGAACAAAACAAACATTTATTGTGTAACATGGAGTCTTGGGAATGCAACCATATGAAGATCATCAAAGGTAAGTCATACATTTTATCACTATTTCTGAGTTTTGTTACTCCTCTACTTGGTTACTGTTTGTACTGATTTGTCTGCTGGGCGCTGTTCTCAGATAATTGCATGGTTTGCTTTCGCGGTAAAGCCTTTTTGAAATCTGACACAGCGGTTAGATTAACAATAAGTTTATCTTTAAGCTGATGTATAATACTTGTATCTTTTATGCATGTTTATTATGGGAATTTCTGTTTTGTTGAGTTTCACGCTCTGCAATTTCACCAATGTTGTTTGAGACAGTGGATTACTACCAAACAAAACGTGCAAACAAAACGGAGGTTTTTGGATATAAAGAGTGACTTTATCGAACAAAACCAACATTTACTGGGTAACTGGGAGTCTTGTGAGTGCAACCATATGAAGATCATCAAAGGTAAGTGATATATTTTATCGCTATTTCTGACTTTTGTTACTCCTCTTCTTGGCTGGTTTCTGTTTGTAATGATTTGTCTGCTGGGCGCTGTTCTCAGATAATCACATGGTATGCTTTCGCCGTAACCATGACAGCGTGGCTGGATTAACAACAAGATAAGCGTTATTTTGATGTATTGCACTTGTGATTTTATGAAAGTTAAATATTTATAGTAATTTAATTTGAATTTGGCGCTCTGCAATTTCACCAGATGTTGTCGAGGTGGGACGCTAGCCACTGTTCCATAAGAAGTTTTAACAAGGAATTTGTGGAGTGGTTGAAAAACAAGAAAAACAAGTTTTAATTACTCCAACCTAAGTTCATGTCAACTTCTGACTTCAACTGTATCTCTACAGTATATCTATCGTATATCTCTACCTCTACAGTATATATCTCTCTCTATCGTATATCTCTATAGTATATCTCTCTCCATCTCTACAGTATATCTATCGTATATCTCTACCTCTACAGTATATATCTCTCTCTATCATATATCTCTATCTCTACAGTATATCTCTCTCTATCTCTACAGTATATCTCTACAGTATATCTCTCTCTGCATTATGTCTTTAGCTCTACATTATATCTCTACCTCTACAGTATATCTCTATCTCTACAGTATATCTCTATCTCTACAGTATATCTCTATCTCTACAGTATGTCTCTATAGTATATCTCTATCTCTACAGTATATTTCTATCTCTACAGTATATCTCTATCTCTACAGTATGTCTCTATAGTATATCTCTATCTCTACAGTATATCTCTATCTCTACAGTATATCTCTATCTCTACAGTATATCTCTATCTCTACAGTATATCTCTATTTCTCTCTCTGCATTATGTCTTTAGCTCTACATTATATCTCCACCTCTACAGTATATCTCTATCTCTACTGTACATGTCTCTATAGTATATCTCTACAGTATATCTCTATCTCTACAGTATATGTCTCTATAGTATATCTCTATGTCTACAGTATATGTCTCTATAGTATATCTCTACAGTATATCTCTACAGTATATGTCTCTATAGTATATCCCTACAGTATGTCTCTATCTCAACAGTATATCTCTACCGTATATCTCTATGTCTACAGTATATCTTGATCTCTACAGTATATATTTTTTCTTTGTCTTTCTTTCTCTCTCTCAGTCAAAGATGTGCATGCACGCACGCACACACACACAAACACACACACAGTTTACTGATGTGATTTTTGAAGAGCAGGAGGTCCGGCGATTGAGGAGCAGGTCTCATGTTCATCATCACACCTCAGGCTCCGCTCTTCTTTCTTCCAGGAAGCTTCACATTGTGGAGGTTGCCATGCCTCCCGTGTGCTGTTAACACACCTTGCAATTTGATCCCTTTGAAGGGCCTTCATCACATAATGGTATAGTCCTTACATGTTGGAGGAGGGTCTTCCCATCCCAGGAAGCATCATTAAACTTGTCGCCTAGAGGAATATCAATCAACCAGAAGAAGAACATCATCCCCTGGCAGCATTCACTCACTGACAGACACCGAGATCCGCCATGACATCACCACACACTTGTCGGGTTTTGATGTGATATTACCCGTTTAAAAGGTACACACATCTATGAATTATTAACAGATGCAACGTATTTAGAATGTTACACAAGCACACGTAGGAGATATCAAAACATTAACAGGGACATTTATTCTGGCACGTTGAACTTGTTTCAATTATTATGTGAGTTACTATAACAATTAAGCGTATTGTCTCACATAATACATTTAAAAAAAATAGTACTGTCTTCTTGCTTGGAGCAGAGGGAAAGCATTTTAGAGTGTAGGTCCGCCAAGTTAGCTCTTATCACAGACAATTGATGACAACCACTTTTCAACGCAGGTAAAATTACCTTCAAGTTCACCATGAATATGATTTTTAGATGATTCTTAACCTATTTGAATGCTAATTGAAGGCATAGGGTTATTACAATTCTCTAATTAGGAGCTGTGGTCGGACATTAGAGGTGCTTCTCATCAACCTAATCATGAGGACTTTATAAATTATGCAGGGAAGCAGTGGTTTGGAAAATTCCTTTCTCCAAAAACTTTTCCCAGGAGTAATTATAGTGATGAATTCCACGCCGTTTGGACACTGACATTAATTCCCAGACATGTGAGGTTCACCTCTCTCTCAGACTCTGATTCCCGAATGACCCAGCACTCGGAATGATGGTTTTAGTGTAAAATTGTCCTGAATTTTCTACATGGATGATCGTCGGCAGGAACAAAGTTATGAGCATCCTAATCCATCTGGAACTTAGCAAACAGGCCACCCGAGGCCATTATCCAAATAAAATATCGAAACACTGTATGACAGGTTTGCTGATAAGCACAAACAACAGTTCGTGTTGAAACACAACTTCTCTTTTGACATCTTGAACCTCTTGCCAACCCCTTTCTTCTCAAATACTTGTGGGCCTGGAGAATTCACCCCAATCCCTCCAGGCAGAGAGAGTTTAACTGCAACAGCAGCAACTCTGAGAGACTGAAATATGAGGCAAAAGCCTCCCTCTCCTTTCCTTAGATCCAGCTATGTCTAGTACACATCTACACCATACGGATGATCTCAGCAGGCCCGCCATGGTTTTAAGCAAGTCCACTTTCAGCTCTGGCGATGGGCTCCCAGCCTTCCATACTCTGTCAGAAGGTCCTTAAAGAAGAAGTTTGCCAGCAGGTTTAGGGCCACACCATCAATCTTGAGTGGCTGAAAACGGGAGAGAGGGTGGCAGAGGGGGCTGAGATGGAGGAACGAGGTGGCGGTCTAAGTGGGTCACAGGCCTCGGACCGAAGCGAAGGCAGCTGCCCCCACGGAGGAGAGCGTCTTCCCAAGCAGAGCGAACACAGAGTGACAGTTGGTCGGGGACGTTGGAGAGCTATACCTGCTGCTGACCACAGTGGCTTCACACATCGGACCCATTGTGGCCCTAGATATGCACAGGTCAGCTAAAAGTTGGATAAGGAACTTGGATTGTTTCACGAACTGAGGGAGCACAGGAGCAGGAGCATCATTATAAACCTACATGTGTAACATTTACGCAGTGTTTCCAGGTACTCCATTTCAAATGTTGATTAAAAAACATTGCTTTCATTGCCCTTTATTGCTGATAGACAGCAATGCTATTTTAGCCCTTGAACAGGATATTTGAAAACATATTTTTAGACCATAAACTGAAGACGCCGAGTATATCAAATATATCAAATCATTGTGAGTCACTGTCACGAGAATTTTCAATCCCAATGATATTAACTAACAATCAATAGCTCTGACCAATCCCCGAGGTTTGTAAGACCATGGGTATAATAATAATTAGTCAAAGACTGAGCTTATTTAAAAGATTCGTACAATTTATTCAGAGGACGTTCTAAAGTCAAGAATACAAAGACATCCATTTTATAGCTGCGTACATACTTCCACACAAACAGTAGGTATCCTACGCACATACTTCCACACAAACAGTAGGTATCCTACGCACATACTTCCACACAAACAGTAGGAATCCTACGCACATACTTCCACACAAACAGTAGGTATCCTACGCACATACTTCCACACAAACAGTAGGTATCCTACGCACATACTTCCACACAAACAGTAGGAATCCTACGCACATACTTCCACACAAACAGTAGGTATCCTACGCACATACTTCCACACAAACAGTAGGTATCCTAAGCACATACTTCCACACAAACAGTAGATATCCTACGCACATACTTCCACACAAACAGTAGGTATCCTACGCACATACTTCCACACAAACAGTAGGTATCCTACGCACATACTTCCACACAAACAGTAGATATCCTGCGCACATACTTCCACACAAACAGTAGGTATCCTACGCACATACTTCCACACAAACAGTAGGTATCCTACGCACATACTTCCACACAAACAGTAGGTATCCTACGCACATACTTACACACAAACAGTAGGTATCCTACGCACATACTTCCACACAAACAGTAGATATCCTAGGCACATACTTCCACACAAACAGTAGGTATCCTACGCACATACATCCACACAAACAGTAGGTATCCTACGCACATACTTCCACACAAACAGTAGGTATCCTACGCACATACTTCCACACAAACAGTAGATATCCTGCGCACATACTTCCACACAAACAGTAGGTATAATACGCACATACTTCCACACAACCAGTAGGTATCCTACGCACATACTTCTACACAAACAGAAGGTATCCTACGCACATACTTCCACACAAACAGTATATATCCTACGCACATACTTCTACATAAACAGTAGGTATCCTACGCACATACTTCCACACAAACAGTAGGTATCCTACACACATACTTCCACACAAACAGTAGGTATCCTACGCACATACATACACACACAAATAGTAGGTATCCTACGCACATACGTCCACACAAACAGTAGGTATCCTACGCACATACTTCCACACAAACAGTAGGTATCCTACGCACATACTTCCACACAAACAGTAGGTATCCTACGCACATACATACACACACAAATAGTAGGTATCCTACGCACATACATACACACACAAATAGTAGGTATCCTACGCACATACTTCCACACAAACAGTAGATATCCTACGCACATACTTCCACACAAACAGTAGATATCCTACGCACATACTTCCACACAAACAGTAGGTATCCTACGCACATACTTCCACACAAACAGTAGGTATCCTACGCACATACTTCCACACAAACAGTAGGTATCCTACGCACATACTTCCACACAAACAGTAGGTATCGTACGCACATACTTCCACACAAACAGTAGGTATCCTACGCACATACATACACACACAAATAGTAGGTATCCTACACACATACTTCCACACAAACAGTAGGTATCCTACACACATACTTCCACACAAACAGTAGGTATCCTACGCACATACTTCCACACAAACAGTAGGTATCCTACGCACATACATACACACACAAATAGTAGGTATCCTACGCACATACTTCCACATAAACAGTAGATATCCTACGCACATACATACACACACAAATAGTAGGTATCCTACGCACATACTTCCACACAAACAGTAGGTATCCTACGCACATACTTCCACACAAACAGTAGGTATCCTACGCACATACTTCCACACAAACAGTAGGTATCCTACGAACATACTTCCACACAAACAGTAGGTATCCTACGCACATACATACACACACAAATAGTAGGTATCCTACGCACATACTTCCACACAAACAGTAGGTATCCTACGCACATACATACACACACAAATAGTAGGTATCCTACACACATACTTCCACACAAACTGTAGGTATCCTACGCACATACATACACACACAAATAGTAGGTATCCTACGCACATACTTCCACACAAACAGTAGGTATCCTACGCACATACTTCCACGCAAACTGTAGGTATCCTACGCACATACATACACACACAAACAGTAGATATCCTACGCACATACTTCCACACAAACAGTAGATATCCTACGCACATACTTCCACACAAACAGTAGGTATCCTACGCACATACTTCCACACAAACAGTAGGTATCCTACGCACATACTTCCACACAAACAGTAGATATCCTAGGCACATACTTCCACACAAACAGTAGGTATCCTACGCACATACTTCCACACAAACAGTAGGTATCCTACGCACATACTTCCACACAAATAGTAGGTATCCTACGCACATACTTCCACACAAACAGTAGATATCCTGCGCACACACTTCCACACAAACAGTAGGTATCCTACACACATACTTCCACACAACCAGTAGGTATCCTACGCACATACTTCCACACAAACAGTAGATATCCTACGCACATACTTCCACACAAACAGTAGGTACACTACACACATACTTCCACACAAACAGTAGGTATCCTACGCACATACATACACACACAAATAGTAGTTATCCTACGCACATACGTCCACACAAACAGTAGGTATCCTACGCACATACTTCCACACAAACAGTAGGTATCCTACGCACATACATACACACACAAATAGTAGGTATCCTACGCACATACTTCCACACAAATAGTAGGTCTCCTACGCACATACTTCCACACAAACAGTAGATATCCTACGCACATACTTCCACACAAACAGTAGGTATCCTACGCACATACATACACACACAAACAGTAGGTATCCTACGCACATACTTCCACACAAACAGTAGGTATCCTACTCACATACTTCCACACAAACAGTAGGTATCCTACGCACATACTTCAACACAAACAGTAGGTATCCTACGCACATACTTCCACACAAACTGTAGGTATCCTACGCACATACATACACACACAAACAGTAGATATCCTACGCACATACTTCCACACAAACAGTAGATATCCTACGCACATACTTCCACACAAACAGTAGGTATCCTACGCACATACTTCCACACAAACAGTAGGTATCCTACGCACATACTTCCACACAAACAGTAGATATCCTAGGCACATACTTCCACACAAACAGTAGGTATCCTACGCACATACTTCCACACAAACAGTAGGTATCCTACGCACATACTTCCACACAAATAGTAGGTATCCTACGCACATACTTCCACACAAACAGTAGATATCCTGCGCACATACTTCCACACAAACAGTAGGTATCCTACACACATACTTCCACACAACCAGTAGGTATCCTACGCACATACTTCTACACAAACAGTAGGTATCCTACACACATACTTCCACACAAACAGTAGATATCCTACGCACATACTTCCACACAAACAGTAGATATCCTGCGCACATACTTCCACACAAACAGTAGGTATCCTACGCACATACTTCCACACAAACAGTAGGTATCCTACGCACATACTTCCACACAAACAGTAGGTATCCTACGCACATACTTACACACAAACAGTAGGTATCCTACGCACATACTTCCACACAAACAGTAGGTATCCTACGCACATACTTCCACACAAACAGTAGGTATCCTACGCACATACTTCCACACAAACAGTAGGTATCCTACGCACATACTTCCACACAAACAGTAGGTATCCTACGCACATACTTCCACACAAACAGTAGATATCCTAGGCACATACTTCCACACAAACAGTAGGTATCCTACGCACATACATCCACACAAACAGTAGGTATCCTACGCACATACTTCCACACAAACAGTAGGTATCCTACGCACATACTTCCACACAAACAGTAGATATCCTGCGCACATACTTCCACACAAACAGTAGGTATCCTACGCACATACTTCCACACAACCAGTAGGTATCCTACGCACATACTTCTACACAAACAGAAGGTATCCTACGCACATACTTCCACACAAACAGTATATATCCTACGCACATACTTCTACATAAACAGTAGGTATCCTACGCACATACTTCCACACAAACAGTAGGTATCCTACACACATACTTCCACACAAACAGTAGGTATCCTACGCACATACATACACACACAAATAGTAGGTATCCTACGCACATACGTCCACACAAACAGTAGGTATCCTACACACATACTTCCACACAAACAGTAGGTATCCTACGCACATACTTCCACACAAACAGTAGGTATCCTACGCACATACATACACACACAAATAGTAGGTATCCTACGCACATACATACACACACAAATAGTAGGTATCCTACGCACATACTTCCACACAAACAGTAGATATCCTACGCACATACTTCCACACAAACAGTAGATATCCTACGCACATACTTCCACACAAACAGTAGGTATCCTACGCACATACTTCCACACAAACAGTAGGTATCCTACGCACATACTTCCACACAAACAGTAGGTATCCTACGCACATACTTCCACACAAACAGTAGGTATCCTACGCACATACTTCCACACAAACAGTAGGTATCCTACGCACATACATACACACACAAATAGTAGGTATCCTACACACATACTTCCACACAAACAGTAGGTATCCTACACACATACTTCCACACAAACAGTAGGTATCCTACGCACATACTTCCACACAAACAGTAGGTATCCTACGCACATACATACACACACAAATAGTAGGTATCCTACGCACATACTTCCACATAAACAGTAGATATCCTACGCACATACATACACACACAAATAGTAGGTATCCTACGCACATACTTCCACACAAACAGTAGGTATCCTACGCACATACTTCCACACAAACAGTAGGTATCCTACGCACATACATACACACACAAATAGTAGGTATCCTACGCACATACTTCCACATAAACAGTAGATATCCTACGCACATACATACACACACAAATAGTAGGTATCCTACGCACATACTTCCACACAAACAGTAGGTATCCTACGCACATACTTCCACACAAACAGTAGGTATCCTACGCACATACTTCCACACAAACAGTAGGTATCCTACGAACATACTTCCACACAAACAGTAGGTATCCTACGCACATACATACACACACAAATAGTAGGTATCCTACGCACATACTTCCACACAAACAGTAGGTATCCTACGCACATACATACACACACAAATAGTAGGTATCCTACGCACATACTTCCACACAAACAGTAGGTATCCTACGCACATACTTCCACACAAACTGTAGGTATCCTACGCACATACATACACACACAAACAGTAGATATCCTACGCACATACTTCCACACAAACAGTAGATATCCTACGCACATACTTCCACACAAACAGTAGGTATCCTACGCACATACTTCCACACAAACAGTAGGTATCCTACGCACATACTTCCACACAAACAGTAGATATCCTAGGCACATACTTCCACACAAACAGTAGGTATCCTACGCACATACTTCCACACAAACAGTAGGTATCCTACGCACATACTTCCACACAAATAGTAGGTATCCTACGCACATACTTCCACACAAACAGTAGATATCCTGCGCACACACTTCCACACAAACAGTAGGTATCCTACACACATACTTCCACACAACCAGTAGGTATCCTACGCACATACTTCTACACAAACAGTAGGTATCCTACGCACATACTTCCACACAAACAGTAGACATCCTACGCACATACTTCCACACAAACAGTAGGTACACTACACACATACTTCCACACAAACAGTAGGTATCCTACGCACATACATACACACACAAATAGTAGTTATCCTACGCACATACGTCCACACAAACAGTAGGTATCCTACGCACATACTTCCACACAAACAGTAGGTATCCTACGCACATACATACACACACAAATAGTAGGTATCCTACGCACATACTTCCACACAAATAGTAGGTCTCCTACGCACATACTTCCACACAAACAGTAGATATCCTACGCACATACTTCCACACAAACAGTAGGTATCCTACGCACATACATACACACACAAACAGTAGGTATCCTACGCACATACTTCCACACAAACAGTAGGTATCCTACTCACATACTTCCACACAAACAGTAGGTATCCTACGCACATACTTCAACACAAACAGTAGGTATCCTACGCACATACTTCCACACAAACTGTAGGTATCCTACGCACATACATACACACACAAACAGTAGATATCCTACGCACATACTTCCACACAAACAGTAGATATCCTACGCACATACTTCCACACAAACAGTAGGTATCCTACGCACATACTTCCACACAAACAGTAGGTATCCTACGCACATACTTCCACACAAACAGTAGATATCCTAGGCACATACTTCCACACAAACAGTAGGTATCCTACGCACATACTTCCACACAAACAGTAGGTATCCTACGCACATACTTCCACACAAATAGTAGGTATCCTACGCACATACTTCCACACAAACAGTAGATATCCTGCGCACATACTTCCACACAAACAGTAGGTATCCTACACACATACTTCCACACAACCAGTAGGTATCCTACGCACATACTTCTACACAAACAGTAGGTATCCTACACAAATACTTCCACACAAACAGTAGATATCCTACGCACATACTTCCACACAAACAGTAGGTATACTACACACATACTTCCACACAAACAGTAGATATCCTACGCACATACTTCCACACAAACAGTAGATATCCTACGCACATACTTCCACACAAACAGTAGGTATCCCACGCACATACTTCCACACAAACAGTAGGTATCCTACGCACATACTTCCACACAAACAGTAGGTATCCTACGCACATACTTCCACACAAACAGTAGGTATCCTACGCACATACTTCCACACAAACAGTAGGTATCCTACGCACATACATACACACACAAATAGTAGGTATCCTACGCACATACTTCCACACAAATAGTAGGTCTCCTACGCACATACTTCCACACAAACAGTAGGTATCCTACGCACATACATACACACACAAACAGTAGGTATCCTACGCACATACTTCCACACAAACAGTAGGTATCCTACGCACATACTTCCACACAAACAGTAGGTATCCTACGCACATACTTCCACACAAACAGTAGGTATCCTACGCACATACTTCCACACAAACTGTAGGTATCCTACGCACATACATACACACACAAACAGTAGATATCCTACGCACATACTTCCACACAAACAGTAGATATCCTACGCACATACTTCCACACAAACAGTAGGTATCCTACGCACATACTTCCACACAAACAGTAGGTATCCTACGCACATACTTCCACACAAACAGTAGATATCCTAGGCACATACTTCCACACAAACAGTAGGTATCCTACGCACATACTTCCACACAAACAGTAGGTATCCTACGCACATACTTCCACACAAATAGTAGGTATCCTACGCACATACTTCCACACAAACAGTAGATATCCTGCGCACATACTTCCACACAAACAGTAGGTATCCTACACACATACTTCCACACAACCAGTAGGTATCCTACGCACATACTTCTACACAAACAGTAGGTATCCTACACACATACTTCCACACAAACAGTAGATATCCTACGCACATACTTCCACACAAACAGTAGGTATACTACACACATACTTCCACACAAACAGTAGGTATCCTACGCACATACTTCCACACAAACAGTAGGTATCCTTCGCACATACTTCCACACAAACAGTAGATATCCTGCGCACATACTTCCACACAAACAGTAGGTATCCTACGCACATACTTCCACACAAACAGTAGGTATCCTACACACATACTTCCACACAAACAGTAGATATCCTACGCACATACTTCCACACAAACAGTAGGTATACTACACACATACTTCCACACAAACAGTAGGTATACTACACACATACTTCCACACAAACAGTAGGTATCCTACGCACATACATACACACACAAATAGTAGTTATCCTACGCACATACGTCCACACAAACAGTAGGTATCCTACGCACATACTTCCACACAAACAGTAGGTATCCTACGCACATACTTCCACACAAACAGTAGGTATCCTACGCACATACATACACACACAAATAGTAGGTATCCTACGCACATACTTCCACACAAATAGTAGGTCTCCTACGCACATACTTCCACACAAACAGTAGATATCCTACGCACATACTTCCACACAAACAGTAGGTATCCTACGCACATACATACACACACAAACAGTAGGTATCCTACGCACATACTTCCACACAAACAGTAGGTATCCTACGCACATACTTCCACACAAACAGTAGGTATCCTACGCACATACTTCCACACAAACAGTCGGTATCCTACGCACATACTTCCACACAAACAGTAGGTATCCTACGCACATACATACACACACAAATAGTAGGTATCCTACGCACATACTTCCACACAAACAGTAGATATCCTACGCACATACATACACACACAAATAGTAGGTATCCTACGCACATACTTCCACACAAACAGTAGGTATCCTACGCACATACATACACACACAAATAGTAGGTATCCTACGCACATACTTCCACACAAACTGTAGGTATCCTACGCACATACTTCTACACAAACAGTAGGTATCCTACACACATACTTCCACACAAACAGTAGATATCCTACGCACATACTTCCACACAAACAGTAGGTATACTACACACATACTTCCACACAAACAGTAGGTATCCTACGCACATACATACACAAACAAATAGTAGTTATCCTACGCACATACGTCCACACAAACAGTAGGTATCCTACGCACATACTTCCACACAAACAGTAGGTATCCTACGCACATACTTCCACACAAACAGTAGGTATCCTACGCACATACATACACACACAAACAGTAGGTATCCTACGCACATACTTCCACACAAACAGTAGTTATCCTACGCACATACTTCCACACAAACAGTAGGTATCCTACGCACATACTTCCACACAAACAGTAGGTATCCTACGCACATACTTCCACACAAACAGTAGGTATCCTACGCACATACATACACACACAAATAGTAGGTATCCTACGCACATACTTCCACACAAACAGTAGATATCCTACGCACATACATACACACACAAATAGTAGGTATCCTACGCACATACTTCCACACAAACAGTAGGTATCCTACGCACATACATACACACACAAATAGTAGGTATCCTACGCACATACTTCCACACAAACTGTAGGTATCCTACGCACATACATACACACACAAATAGTAGGTATCCTACGCACATACTTCCACACAAACAGTAGATATCCTACGCACATACTTCCACACAAACAGTAGATATCCTATGCACATACTTCCACACAAACAGTAGGTATCCTACGCACATACTTCCACACAAACAGTAGGTATCCTACGCACATACTTCCACACAAACAGTAGATATCCTAGGCACACACTTCCACACAAACAGTAGGTATCCTACGCACATACTTCCACACAAACAGTAGGTATCCTACGCACATACTTCCACACAAATAGTAGGTATCCTACGCACATACTTCCACACAAACAGTAGATATCCTGCGCACATACTTCCACACAAACAGTAGGTATCCTACACACATACTTCCACACAACCAGTAGGTATCCTACGCACATACTTCTACACAAACAGTAGGTATCCTACACACATACTTCCACACAAACAGTAGATATCCTACGCACATACTTCCACACAAACAGTAGGTATCCTACGCACATACTTCCACACAAACAGTAGGTATCCTACGCACATACTTCTACACAAACAGTAGGTATCCTAGGCACATACTTCCACACAAACAGTAGGTATCCTACGCACATACTTCCACACAAACAGTAGGTATACTACACACATACTTCCACACAAACAGTAGGTATCCTACGCACATACATACACACACAAATAGTAGGTATCCTACGCACATACGTCCACACAAACAGTAGGTATCCTACGCACATACTTCCACACAAACAGTAGGTATCCTACGCACATACTTCCACACAAACAGTAGGTATCCTACGCACATACATACACACACAAATAGTAGGTATCCTACGCACATACTTCCACACAAATAGTAGGTCTCCTACGCACATACTTCCACACAAACAGTAGGTATTCTACGCACATACATACACACACAAATAGTAGGTATCCTACGCACATACTTCCACACAAACAGTAGGTATCCTACGCACATACATACACACACAAATAGTAGGTATCCTACGCACATACTTCCACACAAACAGTAGATATCCTACTCACATACTTCCACACACACAGTAGATATCCTACGCACATACTTCCACACAAACAGTAGGTATCCTACGCACATACTTCCACACAAACAGTAGGTATCCTACGCACATACTTCCACACAAACAGTAGGTATCCTACGCACATACTTCCACACAAACAGTAGGTATCCTACGCACATACTTCCACACAAACAGTAGGTATCCTACGCACATACATACACACACAAACAGTAGGTATCCTACACACATACTTCCACACAAACAGTAGGTATCCTACACACATACTTCCACACAAACAGTAGGTATCCTACGCACATACTTCCACACAAACAGTAGGTATCCTACGCACATACTTCCACACAAACAGTAGGTATCCTACGCACATACTTCCACACAAACAGTAGGTATCCTACGCACATACTTCCACACAAACAGTAGGTATCCTACGCACATACTTCCACACAAACAGTAGGTATCCTACGCACATACATACACACACAAATAGTAGGTATCCTACGCACATACTTCCACACAAACAGTAGGTATCCTACGCACATACATACACACACAAATAGTAGGTATCCTACGCATATACTTCCACACAAACTGTAGGTATCCTACGCACATACATACACACACAAATAGTAGGTATCCTACGCACATACTTCCACACAAACAGTAGATATCCTACGCACATACTTCCACACAAACAGTAGATATCCTACGCACATACTTCCACACAAACAGTAGGTATCCTACGCACATACTTCCACACAAACAGTAGGTATCCTACGCACATACTTCCACACAAACAGTAGGTATCCTACGCACATACTTCCACACAAACAGTAGGTATCCTACGCACATACTTCCACACAAACAGTAGGTATCCTACGCACATACTTCCACACAAACAGTAGATATCCTGCGCACATACTTCCACACAAACAGTAGGTATCCTACACACATACTTCCACACAACCAGTAGGTATCCTACGCACATACTTCTACACAAACAGTAGGTATCCTACACACATACTTCCACACAAACAGTAGATATCCTACGCACATACTTCCACACAAACAGTAGGTATCCTACGCACATACTTCCACACAAACAGTAGGTATCCTACGCACATACTTCTACACAAACAGTAGGTATCCTAGGCACATACTTCCACACAAACAGTAGGTATCCTACGCACATACTTCCACACAAACAGTAGGTATACTACACACATACTTCCACACAAACAGTAGGTATCCTACGCACATACATACACACACAAATAGTAGGTATCCTACGCACATACGTCCACACAAACAGTAGGTATCCTACGCACATACTTCCACACAAACAGTAGGTATCCTACGCACATACTTCCACACAAACAGTAGGTATCCTACGCACATACATACACACACAAATAGTAGGTATCCTACGCACATACTTCCACACAAATAGTAGGTCTCCTACGCACATACTTCCACACAAACAGTAGGTATTCTACGCACATACATACACACACAAACAGTAGGTATCCTACGCACATACTTCCACACAAACAGTAGGTATCCTACGCACATACTTCCACACAAACAGTAGGTATCCTACGCACATACATACACACACAAACAGTAGGTATCCTACACACATACTTCCACACAAACAGTAGGTATCCTACACACATACTTCCACACAAACAGTAGGTATCCTACGCACATACTTCCACACAAACAGTAGGTATCCTACGCACATACTTCCACACAAACAGTAGGTATCCTACGCACATACTTCCACACAAACAGTAGGTATCCTACGCACATACTTCCACACAAACAGTAGGTATCCTACGCACATACTTCCACACAAACAGTAGGTATCCTACGCACATACATACACACACAAATAGTAGGTATCCTACGCACATACTTCCACACAAACAGTAGGTATCCTACGCACATACATACACACACAAATAGTAGGTATCCTACGCATATACTTCCACACAAACTGTAGGTATCCTACGCACATACATACACACACAAATAGTAGGTATCCTACGCACATACTTCCACACAAACAGTAGATATCCTACGCACATACTTCCACACAAACAGTAGATATCCTACGCACATACTTCCACACAAACAGTAGGTATCCTACGCACATACTTCCACACAAACAGTAGGTATCCTACGCACATACTTCCACACAAACAGTAGGTATCCTACGCACATACTTCCACACAAACAGTAGGTATCCTACGCACATACTTCCACACAAACAGTAGGTATCCTACGCACATACTTCCACACAAACAGTAGATATCCTGCGCACATACTTCCACACAAACAGTAGGTATCCTACACACATACTTCCACACAACCAGTAGGTATCCTACGCACATACTTCTACACAAACAGTAGGAATCCTACACACATACTTCCACACAAACAGTAGATATCCTACGCACATACTTCCACACAAACAGTAGGTATCCTACGCACATACTTCCACACAAACAGTAGGTATCCTACGCACATACTTCTACACAAACAGTAGGTATCCTAGGCACATACTTCCACACAAACAGTAGGTATCCTACGCACATACTTCCACACAAACAGTAGGTATACTACACACATACTTCCACACAAACAGTAGGTATCCTACGCACATACATACACACACAAATAGTAGGTATCCTACGCACATACGTCCACACAAACAGTAGGTATCCTACGCACATACTTCCACACAAACAGTAGGTATCCTACGCACATACTTCCACACAAACAGTAGGTATCCTACGCACATACATACACACACAAATAGTAGGTATCCTACGCACATACTTCCACACAAATAGTAGGTCTCCTACGCACATACTTCCACACAAACAGTAGGTATTCTACGCACATACATACACACACAAACAGTAGGTATCCTACGCACATACTTCCACACAAACAGTAGGTATCCTACGCACATACTTCCACACAAACAGTAGGTATCCTACGCACATACATACACACACAAACAGTAGGTATCCTACACACATACTTCCACACAAACAGTAGGTATCCTACACACATACTTCCACACAAACAGTAGGTATCCTACGCACATACTTCCACACAAACAGTAGGTATCCTACGCACATACTTCCACACAAACAGTAGGTATCCTACGCACATACTTCCACACAAACAGTAGGTATCCTACGCACATACTTCCACACAAACAGTAGGTATCCTACGCACATACTTCCACACAAACAGTAGGTATCCTACGCACATACATACACACACAAATAGTAGGTATCCTACGCACATACTTCCACACAAACAGTAGGTATCCTACGCACATACATACACACACAAATAGTAGGTATCCTACGCATATACTTCCACACAAACTGTAGGTATCCTACGCACATACATACACACACAAATAGTAGGTATCCTACGCACATACTTCCACACAAACAGTAGATATCCTACGCACATACTTCCACACAAACAGTAGATATCCTACGCACATACTTCCACACAAACAGTAGGTATCCTACGCACATACTTCCACACAAACAGTAGGTATCCTACGCACATACTTCCACACAAACAGTAGGTATCCTACGCACATACTTCCACACAAACAGTAGGTATCCTACGCACATACTTCCACACAAACAGTAGGTATCCTACGCACATACTTCCACACAAACAGTAGGTATCCTACGCACATACACACACAAATAGTAGGTATCCTACGCACATACATACACACACAAATAGTAGGTATCCTACGCACATACTTCCACACAACAGTAGATATCCTACGCACATACATAAACACACAAATAGTAGATATCCTACGCACATACTTCCACACAAATAGTAGATATCCTACGCAGATACTGTCCTGAAACCCAGCCTACAAAGATTAGGGGAGTCCGTGAGAATCACTCCCCGTCCCCCCTCAAAATGGGGGACCCTGGGAAGTACTCTCAGTGGCCCCCAGTGCCACTTGGACCAATGCGCAGCGTTGTATGCGTACCTTCTCTTTTAATGAATGAATACTGAACAAAATCAACAAACGAAACGTGAAGCTATACAAACTAGTGCTGACAGGCAACTAAACATAGACCAGATCCCATGAAACACAAAGGGGAAATTGTTGCCTAAATATGATCCCCAATCAGAGACAACGATAAACAGCTGTCTCTGATTGGGAACCATATCAGGCCAACATAGAAATACAAAAACCCTAGATGACAAAAACACTAGACATACAACAACTAGAGTACCCACCCTAGTCACACCCTGACCTGACCAAAATATATAGAAAAACAGAGATATCTAAGGTCAGGGCGTGACCCCCCCCCCCCCCCCCCCCCCCCCCCCCCCCACCCCACCCCACATAGGTGTGGACTTCCGGCCACAAATCTGAACCTATAGGGGAGGGTCCGGGTGGGCATCTACCCTCGGTGGCGGCTCCGGTTCTGGACCCAGCCCCCCCTCCTTACGCTGATCCCTCCGCTTTTGAGGAACTGGACCGTGGATCATCGCCGGAGGCTCTGGACTGCAGCTCGTCGCTAGCGGTTCCGGACTAGGGTTCGTCGCTGAAGACACCGGACTGGGGACCGTCGCTGGAGACCCCGGACTGGGGACCGTCGCAGGAGACCCCGGACTGGGGACCGTCACAGGAGACCCCGGACTGTGGATCGTCGCTGGAGGTTCCGGACTATGGATCGTCGCTGGAGGTTCCGGACTGTGGACCGTCGCTGGAGGTTCCGGACTGTGGACCGTCGTTGGAGGTTCCGGACTGTGGACCATCGTTGGAGGTTCCGGACTGGGATCTGTCGCCGGAAGCTCTGGACTGGGAACTGTCACCGGAAGCTCTGGACTGTGGAGGCGCACTGGAGGTCTGATGCGTGGGACAGGTACAGGTGGCACCGGGCTGATGACACTCACCTCAGGGCGAGTGCGGAGAGGAGGCACAGGACATACTGGACTGTGGAGGCGCACTGGAGACCTGATGCATGGGACCGGTACAGGTGGCACCGGGCTGATGACACGCACCTCAGGGCGAGTGCGGGGAGGAGGCACAGACATACTGGACTGTGGAGGCGCACTGGAGACCTGATGCATGGGACCGGTACAGGTGGCACCGGGCTGATGACACGCACCTCAGGGCGAGTGCGGGGAGGAGGCACAGGACATACTGGACTGTGGAGGTGCACTGGAGACCTGATGCATGGGACCGGTACAGGTGGCACCGGGCTGATGACACGCACCTCAGGGCGAGTGCGGGGAGGAGGCACAGGACGTACTGGACTGTGGAAGCGCATTGGAGACCTGGAGCGTAGAGCTGGCACAATGCGTCCTGGCTGGATGCTCACTTTAGCTCGATACGTGGTCGCTGGCACAAGATGCACTGAGCTGTGAAGGCGTACTGGCGATACAGTACGTCGAGCCGGCGCAGGATATCCTGGTCCGAAGAGGTGTACTGGAGACCAGGAGCGCTGAGCCGGCACAACCCGTCCTGGCTGGATGCTCACTCTAGCGCGGCAAATGCGGGGAGCTGGAATAGAGCGCACAGGGCTATGAATTCTCACTGGAGACATCGTGCACATCACTGCATAACACGGTGCCTGACCAGTCACACATTCCCCACGGTAAGCACGGGGAGTTGGCTCGGGTCTAAACACTACCTCCGCTAATCTCCCCGTGTGCCCCCCCACAATTTTTTGGGGGAGCTGCCTCTCGGGCTTTCGTGCTAGCCATGTCCCCTTGTATCGTCGCCGTTCCTCTTTCGCTCCCTCCGCCTGCTTCCATGGCAGGGTCTTGTCCCCTGCCTTAACCTCCTCCCAGGTCTAGGATGTCCTCCACTCACTTTTCTCCCGGGCCCAGGATCCCTGCTCCTCTTGAACACTCTGCTTGGTCCGTTGGTGGTGGGATCTTCTGTCACGATCGTTGTATGGAATGGACCAAGGCGCAGCGTGGTATGCGTACATTATCTTTTAATAAATGAATGAACACTGAACAAAAACAACAAAATCAACAAACGAACCGTGATGCTATACAAACTAGTGCTGACAGGCAACTAAACATAGACAAGATCCCACAAAACGCAAAGGGGAAATGGCTGCCTAAATATGATCCCCAATCAGAGACAACGATAAACAGCTGTCTCTGATTGGGAACCATATCAGGCCAACATAGAAATACAAAAACCCTAGATGACAAAACCCCTAGACATACAACAACTAGAGTACCCACCACAGTCACACCCTGACCTAACCAAAATATATAGAAAAACAGAGATATCTAAGGTCAGGGCATGACATCCATATTACAGCGACATATACTGTATCTCGTTTTCTAAATTAACGGAAATACACATTTTGCTGACATGTCAAGTGGGTGAGAAATATGTAAATGCCTTAAAATATTTATTTTACAAATTTCATGGGTCCCTTTTGAAAAACTAATTTCCTTCTGACCTGTTACAAATGGAGACACTAACATGGGTAGGATGCAAGTTAAATTTCACTTGTGATTTATCCAATTTCCCTCTACAGTGAACAGAGCATGGCTCCCAAAACAACAACTTGATTTTATGGGACAAGTGGTATGGAAAAGTGAGATTTAATGAGGTATGTTCAATGGAAAGGTGATGAAATGGATGCGAATTGGTAAGTCATGTATGTTATACTGTATGTCTAAAAATACTGTAAGAAGATGTAAACAATAGTACAATATTGTAATTACCTATTGAGATACGTTATCTATTCATTCATAATCAGTTCAGGGGTAATGACTATGCATATGTTATTTGTAAGAAGGTCATAGTCTTCAACCATGGTGCCGATAGAGATGGTCGCCTCGCTTCAGGTCCTTAGGAAACTTTACAGTTTTTTAATGTATTATTTCTTACATTGTTAGCCCAGAAAATCTCAAGTGTTATTACATACAGCTGAAATAACTATTGGATATAAAAGGGATGTCAATTTACCAACATTACGATCAGTGTCACGTTCTGACCTTAGTTCCTTTTTTATGTCTTTGTGTTAGGGTGGTCCGGGCGTGAGTTGGGGTGGGTAGTCTATGTTCTTTTTTCTATGTTATATTTTTATGTTTGGCCTAGTATGGTTGTCAATCAGAGGCAGGTGTCGTTCGTTGTCTCTGATTGAGAATCATACTTAGGTAGCCTGTTTTCCCCATTTTGGTTGTGGGTGTTTCATTTCTGTTTAGTGTCTGTTCACCTGGCAGAACTGTTTTGTTTTCTCTTCGTTATTATTTTGTGTCGTGTTCAGTTTGTTCAATTAAAACATGACAAACATTTACCACGCTGCATTTTGGTCCTCCTCTCCTTCCACCAACGAGAAGCGTTACAATCAGGAATATGTCGTTCCCGAAGCGGATCCTTTGTTTCGGACCTCCACCCTGGACATGGGCTTTTATCCCAGAGGCCGACCCAAAACAACGCGGTCGCCGCAGGAGAGGCAGACGGAGCGGCTTACTGGTCAGACTCTTCCAAGCATATTACTCGCCAATGTCCAATCTCTAGATAACAAGGTGGACGAAATAAGGGCACGAGTTGCCCTCCAGAGAGACATCAGAGATTGTAACATTCTGTTTCACTTAATGCAACCGCTGTGTCAGATTTCAAAAAATGTTTACGGAAAAGCAACACATGCAATAATCTGAACAGAAGCCAAATTAGCCGCCATGTTGGAGTCAACAGAAACCAGAAAATACATGATAAATGTTTCATTACCTTTGATGAACTTCATCAGAATGCAGTCCTAGGAATCCCAGGTCCACAATAAATGCTTGATGTGTTCGAAAATGTCCGTTATTTATGTCCAATTAGCTACTTTGGTTAGCGCGTTTGGTAAACAATTCCAAAGTCACAAAGCTCGTCCACTATAACGTGGCGAAATGTCAAAAAGTTCCGTAACAGTCAGTAGAAACATGTCAAACGATGTATTGAATCAATCTTTAGAATGTTGTTTACATATATCTTGAATAACGTTCCAACCAGAGAAATAGAAAGACTTCAAATTAGTGGCGGAACGCAGGTGCTTCCCCTGTGAACGCGCATAGTGAATGCATGGTCAACTCATCGCAGTGGTGACTATTTCCTGTGTCATTCGACCCCCCTTCACATTAGAGTCATCAGAGAAAGTTCTATTGACTGTTGACATCTAGTGGAAGGCGTAGGAAGTGAAAACACATCCATATCTCGCTGTAACTTCAATGAGAGCTTGGTTGAAGATCTGCCACCCCCAGAAAAAAACAAACAGGAAGTGGAATTTCTCAGGTTTTTGCCTGCTATATGAGTTATGTTATACTCACAGACATAATTCAAACAGTTTTAGAAACTTCAGAGTGTTTTCTATCCAATACTAATAATAATATGCATATATTAGTAACTGAGACTGAGGGGCTGGTCGTTTACAATGGGCACCTTTTCATCCAAGCTGCTCAATACTGTCCCTGCAGCAATAAAAAGTTAAACATGGCTCACTCGGGATATGTTGTCAGAGTCGGTACAGCCACCCGGTTTTCTTCATGCATAGCGCCGACAGAAACAAACATCTCTCTGGTAAGAAGAAGAGCGGGTGTGCATGCCTTATGATTAACGACTCATGGCGTAATCACAACAACATACAGGAACTCAAGTCCACCTGACCTAGAATTCCTTACAATCAAATGCCGACCACATTATCATCCAAGAGAATTATCTTCGATTATAGTCACAGCCGTGTATATCCCCCCCAAGCAGATACCAACTTGGCCTTGAAAGAACTTCACTGGACTCTATGTAAACTGGAAAACATACTTCCTTAGGCTGCATTTACTGTAGCTGGGGATTTTAACAAAGCTAACCTGAGAACAAGACGTCCTAAATTCAATCAGCATATCGAATGCATGACACGAGCAGGTAGAATTCTGGATCATTGCTACTCTAACTTCCGTTATGTTTACAAAGTCCTCCCCCGACCTGCCTTCGACAAATCTGACCATGACTCCGTTTTGTTGCTCCCAGCCTATAGACAAAAACTCAAACAGGAAACGCCCGCTCGTGTTCAGGTCTATCCAACGCTGGTCTGACTAATCGGATTCCACGATTCAAGATTTTTTCGATCATGATATGTTCCGGATAGCCTCAGACAATAACATTGATGTATACGCTGACTCTGTGAGCAAGTTTATTAGCAAGTGCATCGGAGATGTCGTACCCACTGTGACTATTAAAACCTTTCTCAACCAGAAACCGTGGATTGATGGCAGCATTTGCGCAAAACTGAACGCGCGAACCATCGCTTTTAATCATGGCAAGGTGACTGGAAACATGACTGAATACAAACAGTGCAGCTATTCCCTAAGCAAGGCAATCAAACAAGCAAAACGTTAGTATAGAGACAAAGTAGAGTTGCAATTCAACGGCTCAAACATGAGAAGTATGTGGCAGGGTCTACAGTCAATCACGGATTACAAAAAGAAAACCAGCCCCATCGCGGACATCAATGTCTTGCTCCCAGACAAATTAAACAACTTCTTTGCTTGCTTTGAGGACAATACAAAGCCACTGACACTGCCCGCTATCAAAGCCTGTGGGCTCTCCTTCTCTGTGGCCAACATGAGTAAAACATTTAAACGTATTAACCCTCGCAAGGCTGCCGGCGTAGACGGCATCCTTAGCCGAGTCCTCAGAGCATGTGAAGGCCAGCTTGCTGGTGTGTTTACGGACATATTCAATCCATCCCTATCCCAGTCTGCTGTGCCCACATGCTTCAAAATGGCCACCATTGTTCTTGTTCCTAGAAAGCTAAAGTAACTGATCTAAATTACTTTCGCCCCATTGCACTCACTTCTGTCATCATGAAGTGCTTTCAGAGACTAGTCAAGGATAATATCACCTCCACCTTACCTAATACCCTCAACCCACTCCAATTTGCTTACCGCCCCAATAGGTCTACTGACGATGCAATCACCATCACACTGCACACTTCTCTATCCCATGTAGACAAGAGGAATACCTATGTAAAAATGCTGTTCAATGACTATAGCTCTGAATTTAACACCAAAGTACCCTCCAAACTCGTCATTAAGCTCGAGACCAAGGGTCTCGACCCTGCCCTGTGCAACTGGGTCCTGGACTTTCTAACGGGCAGTCCCCAGGTGGTGAAGGTAGGAAACAACATCTCCACCCCACTGATCCTCAACACTGATGCCCCACAAGGGTGCGTTCTCAGCCCTCTCCTGTACTCCTTGTTCACCCATGACGTCTTGGCCATGCACGCTTCCAATTCAACGTCAACAAAACAAAGGAGATGATCGTGGACTTCAAGAATCTGCAGAGGGAGCACCCCCCCATCCACATCGATGGGACAGTAGTGGAGAAGGTGGAAAGTTCCTTGGCGTACACATCACAGACAAAGTGAAATGTTCCACCCACACAGACTGCGAGGCTGAAGAAAGGAGGCTGAAGAAGTTTTGCTTGTTACCTAAAACACTCACAAAGTTTTACAGATGCGCAATCGATAGCATCCTGTCGGAATGCATCACCGCCTGGTAGGGCAACTGCACCGCCCTCAACCACAAGGCTCTCCAGAGGGTAGTCCAGTCTGCACAACGCATCACAGAGGGAAAACTACCTGCCCTCCAGGACACCTACACCACCCGATGTCACAGGAAGGCCCTCCACCTGGACACCTACAGCACCCGATGTCACAGGAAGGCCAAAAAGATCTTCAAGGACAGAGAGAGAGAGAGACAGAGACAAACAGAGTGAAACAGAGAGAGGGAGAGATAGGGGGTAGAGAGACAGAGAGAGACAGAGGTAGAGAGACAGAGAGACAGAGAGAGAGAGAGAGAGAGAGAGAGAGAGAGAGAGAGAGAGAGAGAGAGAGAGAGAGAGAGAGAGAGAGAGAGAGGGAGAGAGAGAGAGAATTGAGATGTAGGGTTAAATTATTTCTCCAATATTTTTGGCTCTATAATAAAGAACAAACAGCAAAAACAAATAGAGTGACAGAGACAGAGAGAGACTGAGACTGAGACAGAGAGAGAGAGACAGAGAGAGAGAGACAGAGAGAGAAAGAGAGAGAGAGACAGAGAGAGAGAGAGAGAGAGAGAGAGAGAGAATTGAGATGTAGGGATAAATAATTTCTCCAATATTTTTGGCTCTATAATAAAGAACAAACAGCAAAAACAAATAGTGACAGAGACAGAGAGAGACTGAGACTGAGACAGAGAGAGAGAGACAGAGAGAGAGACACAGAGAGAGAGAGAGAGAGAGAGAGAGAGATGGTGTGTGTGTGTTTGTGTGTGTGTGCATCTCTCCTCTCTCTGTGTCAAAACACTGATATTTTGGAGATTCCTAAATCACTCACAAACTTCTACAGATGCACAGTCGAGAGCATCCTGTTTGGCTGTATCACCGCCTGATATGGCAACTGCACCGCCCTCAACCGCAAGGCTCTCCAGAGGGTAGTCCAGTCTGCCCAACGCATCACCGGGGGCAAACTACCTGCCCTCCAGGACACCTACACCACCCGATGTCACAGGAAGGCCAAACAGATCATCAAGGACCACAACCACCTGAGCCACTGCCTGTTCACCCTGCTTTCATCTAGAAGGCGAGGTCAGTACAGGTGCATCAAAGCTGGGACTGAGAGACCGAAAAACAGCTTCTATCTCAAGGTCATCAGACTGTTAAACAGCCATCGCTAACATAGAGAGGCTGCTGCCTACATACAGACTCAAATCTCTGGCCACTTTAATAAATGAATTTAAAAATGGTGTCAATGTTTACATATCCTACATTACTCATCTCAGATGTATATATTGTACTCTATACCATCTACTGCATCTTGCCTATGCTGCACGACCATCGCTCATCCATATATTTATATGTACATATTCTTATCCCCTCCCCTTTACATTTGTGTGTATTAGGTAGTTGTTGTGAATTTGTTAGATTACTTGTTAGATATTACTGCATTGTCGGAACTAGAAGCACAAGCATTTCGCTACATTCAGATTAACATCTGCTAACCATGTGTATGTGACCAATAACATTTGATTTGATGATTTGATTTGATAGTTCATAATGCTGAGAGAGTAGTATGTTGTTGCAATGTGCTACAGACCTACTCACAGAGAATATATATATATATATATATATATATATATATATATATATATATATGCTCTAAACCCAGCAAATAGATTCATTATACAAAAGCTAAGCTTGTATAATGTTTACTTGTTGCTCAATCCTTGTGTGCCAGTATGAAATTACAATCATAAAGGCAATGTATACAGAATATGCAATACCATACACTAAGATCTGAGCACATCTTCGTGACAGAAATATATAAATCCTATAACGACAATGGAGGGAGAAATACGAAGACGCTAAGACACAAACCAGAAGAACAACAGTCTGCGAGCTTCAAACAGTCTGAATGGAGGATTCCCTGCATCCCTTGATCATGTGAAATATGAGTGACAAACAAAATCTGGGAAAAGAGGTTGTGACTGGTTTCCATCAGCCCACTGACTGTGTGTCCTGGCCTGTGCTCCTGGGCTCCAACCACCCATCTGTATTGGATCCAGATGGGGGGCGACAGATTCCCTTGGCGACTTTAGCAAATATTAGGAAACAATACCCCAATTTATTGTTGATTACTGTCAGGGAAAAGTATGGTCCAATTGAATGGCAAGACATAAGAATGGAATCGACTCGTCTGTTTTCTCAAGTTTGAGGGTCTCACAGGAGCTCTGGGTTTGAGTCACCGCTGCACGGTCATAAGGCTCACATTTCTATTATGCTAGTCTCTAGAAAACCACTGACCAACTCCTTCTCTTCCTAATATACTGGATCCGATCTGGGCCTATAGGTTGGAGTTTTTATGACAGTTATTTAGTCACCCAAATACAAATAAACAGAAGGGCGCAGGATGCTTACGCACAGCTCAATATTTTTTTGACCAAATTTACCACATAATGAAATGAACCAGGGCACATTTCATTATGAGTGAAAACTCGCTTCGTCCAATTATGAAAATAAAGTTGCTGTCGAGGTTTATTTTCTCCAAGGGAAGAGAAAAGTGACAAGCTTTCAGCGAAAGGGAGGTTAGAGGTGACGTTAGATAATTACAGACCTCCATCATGGAGGTGAGCTGCCAAGCAAATGTTGACTTACGACGTACACTTTGAACTCGCTAATCCCCGCTTTCGGAAGACATGAAAATGTAGCCGCCTTTTTCCGTAGGCTATAATGTCTTCACTCAAACAAAGAGAAGGAGACAACTGAATGTCAGTGGTAGGTAGGCTACAGTATTGTGTTGTGTCATTCCAAACACTACACCCTCTTCAATACTTCCACAATGACAGGATAGAATAATTATTGCTAATCCTGTAACACATTTGAAATGACTGTGGAAAAGGGATTTTCCTACAATACATTTCAAAGTATCTATTATTTTGTCATCACTGATTTGTATTGGAGGCCGAGGTGGATCCACACCGCAAAGAAACAAACAGAACGAAAAAGAAGAAAAATAAACAGAAAATTCTGTGTGGACAAAGTGGCCACCAAAACAATGACTCTCCATCCATATTATGTTCTTTGATACCAAGGTATTGGTGACTCCCAGGGGGAATTTGGAGGACAGATTTCCTAGTCCCACATTGGAACGCACTCAATGCTGATGTCAAAAAGCACACACACATGCACACGCGCACACACTCACACACACTCACACACACTCACACACACTCACACACGTTCACAAACACGTCTGTGCCCTATTTTATGTGTTACAATAGAGCAATCTCCTTGAATTGATGACCAAATCAATATGAAACCACTAAAACTGATTATATTGGTACATAACATGTTATGGGTAAGTTTTAATTAAACCTAATTGTGTTCACAACATATTGAATTGACACGTGCAGTGGAAACAGACAGTAATTACAATAAGTGGAGAGAGAGAGAGAGACAGAGAGGGAAAGAGAGTGAGGGAGAAAGAGAAAGAGAGGGTGTGAGAGAGAGAGAGAGACAAGGATGAGAGAGAGAGAGAGAAGAGAGAGAGAGAGAGAGAGAGAGAGAGAGAGAGAGAGAGAGAGAGAGAGAGAGAGAGAGAGAGAGAGAAAATTGAGATGTAGGGATAAACCATTTCTCCAATATTTTTGGCTCTATAATAAAGAACAAACAGCAAAAACAAATACATAATCATCATCCTCGGCATCTTCGCCAACATTTGGAACCAAGGACTGACCCCGCCTAATCCATAAAATTGGGGAAAATGTGACCCCAATAACTACTGTGGGATGTGCGTCAACTGCACCCTTTGGAAAATCCTCTGCATTATCATTAGCAGCAGACTCTTACATTTCCTCAGTGAAAACAATGTACTGGGAAAATGTCAAATTGGATTTTTACCAAATTACCGTATGACAGAACACGTATTCACCCTGCACACACTAATTGACCCCAAAAAAATGAATGCAAAGTCGTTGATTGTTTGTTGATTTAAAAAAAGCTTTTGATTCAATTTGGCATGAGGGTCTGCTATACAAATTGATGGAAAGTGGTGATGGGCGAAAAAAATATGACACACATTTCTTTCCACAGGGCCGTGGGGTGAGAAAGGGATGCAGCTTAAGCCCCACCCTCTTCAACATATATACATCAACAAATTGGCGAGGGCACTAGAACAGTCTGCAGCACCCGGCCTCACCCTACTAGAATCTGAAGTCAAATGTCTACTGTTTGCTGATGATCTGGTGTTTCTGACCGCACCAAAGGAGGTTCTACTTGGAACCAGCACCAAATCTGCACAGATTCTCTGTAAGACAAAAAATAATGGTGTTCCAAAAAAGGTCCAGTTGCCAGGACCACAAATACAAAATTCCATCTAGAAACTATTCCCCTTAAACTTCGCCGCCACAGGTAAATTCCACAAAGCTGTGATCGATCTGAGAGACAAGGCAAGAAGGGCCTTCTATGCCATCAAAAGGAACATACAATTAGGATCCGGCTAAAACGTAAAACACCAAATAAGGAATGCAGAACAGAATTAGGCTGATACCCACTAATGATCAAATTCCAAAAAGGAGACATAAAAGTATATAACCCCCTGAAAGGAAGCGATTCCCAAACCTTCCATAACAAAGCCATCACCTACAGAGAGATGAACCTGGAGAAGAGTTCCCCTAAGCAGGCTGGTCTGGGGGCCCTGTTCACAAACACAAACAGACCCCACAGAGCCCCAGGACAGCAACCAAATTAGACCCAACCAAATCATGACAAAACTAAAATATAATTACTTGACACATTGGAAAGAATCAACAAAAAAACTGAACAAACTAGAATGCTATTTGGTCTTAAACAGAGAGTACACAGTGGCAGAATACCTGACCACTGTGACTGACCCAAACTTAAGGAAAGTTTTCATTATGTACAGACTCAGTGAGCATAGCCTTGCTATTGAGAAAAGCCGCCGTGGGCAGACCTGGCTCTCAAGAGAACACAGGCTATGTGCACAATGTCCACAAAATTAGGTGTAAAAAGAGCAGCACTTCCTAACCTCCTGCCCAATATATTAGAGACACCTATTTCCCTCAGATTACACAGATCCACAAAGAATTGGGTGAAATACCACAGTGTGTCATCACAGCAGCACGATTTGTGACCTGTTGCCACAAGAAAAGGGCAACCACTGAAGAACAAACACCATAAAATAAAAACCCATATATAGGTTTATTTATTTTCCCTTCTGTACTATAACTATTTGCAGATGGTCACAAAACTGTATATAACTATAATATGACATTTGAAATGTCTCTTACTTTGAATTGAATTGAGAGAGAGAAAGAGAGAGAGATAAGTAATGATACTTTGTTGTGACACTCTCCTCCATGCTTCTATCCTCCATGTTTCTCTCCTCCATGTTTCTCTCCATGTTTTCTTCTCCATGTTTCTCTCCTCCATGTTTCCCTCCTCCATGTTTCTCTCCTCCATGTTTTCTTCTCCATGTGTCTCTCCTCCATGTTTCTCTCCTCCATGTTTCTCTCCTCCATGTTTCTTTCTTCCATGTTTCTTTCTTCCATGTTTCCCTCCTCCATGTTTCCCTCCTCCATGTTTTCTCCTCCATGTTTCCATCCTCCATGTTTCTCTCCTCCATGTTTCCCTCCTCCATGTTTCTCTCCTCCATGTTTCCCTCCTCCATGTTTCTCTCCTCCATGTTTCTCTCCATGTTTCTCTCCTCCATGTTTCCCTTCTCCATGTTTCTCTCCTCCATGTTTCTCTCCTCCATGTTTCCCTTCTCCATGTTTCTCTCCTCCATGTTTCTCTCCTCCATGTTTATCTCCTCCATGTTTCCATCCTCCATGTTTCTCTCCTCCATGTTTCTCTCCTCCATGTTTCTTTCTTCCATGTTTCTTTCTTCCATGTTTCCCTCCTCCATGTTTCTCTCCATGTTTTCTCCTCCTTGTTTCCCTTCTCCATGTTTCTCTCCTCCATGTTTCCCTACTCCATGTTTCTCTCCTCCATGTTTCTCTCCTCCATGTTTCCCTCCTCCATGTTTCTCTCCTCCATGTTTCCCTACTCCATGTTTCTCTCCTCCATGTTTCTCTCCTCCATGTTTCCCTCCTCCATGTTTATCTCCTCCATGTTTCTCTCATCCATGTTTCCCTCATCTGTTTCCCTCCTCCATGTTTCCCTCCTCCATGTTTCTCTCCTCCATGTTTCCCTCCTCCATGTTTATCTCCTCCATGTTTCTCTCCTCCATGTTTCCCTCATCTGTTTCCCTCCTCCATGTTTCCCTCCTCCATGTTTCTCTCCTCCATGTTTCCCTCCTCCATGTTTATCTCCTCCATGTTTCTCTCCTCCATGTTTCCCTCATCTGTTTCCCTCCTCCATGTTTCCCTCCTCCATGTTTCTCTCCTCCATGTTTCCCTCCTCCATGTTTATCTCCTCCATGTTTCTCTCCTCCATGTTTCCTTCCTCCATGTTTCTCTCCTCCATGTTGCTCCTCCATGTTTCCATCCTCCATGTTTCCCTCCTCCATGTTTCCCTCCTCCATGTTTCCCTCCTCCATGTTTCTCTCCTCCATGTTTCTCTCCTCCATGTTTCTCTCCTCCATGTTGCTCCTCCATGTTTCTCTCCTCCATGTTTCTATCCTCCATGTTTCTCTAAACTCAAAGCAGATGTGTAAATCAGTTTTGGACATATTGTTGATATGGGTGTCTGCATCCCATGAAACAGTACATGTTCCCTCTTGACTACTACAACGGATTCAGAAAAACAACAGCATTCATAAGTGCTAGCGTCAAAGTTGATTCCGACAGCCCATTTTTCAGCAATGACAAAACCGACAAAAAACACAGTTATGAATTTGGTAGGCATGGTTTCAGTCAAACCCTATCGGAGGGTATCTCAGAACCTGGACAAATGTCTTGAGTAGTGGCACGCGATGCCCATAGAAGACAGTAACACTATGAGGTTAGACTCTCTGTGGCCTTTTAGACATCGTGATCCATGCTCTCAACTAATCACACTGTGAACCATGCTCTCATCTAATCACACTGTGATCCATGCTCTCATCTAATCACACTGTGATCCATGCTCTCATCTAATCACACTGTGATCCATGCTCTCATCTAATCACACTGTAATCCATGCTCTCATCTAATCACACTGTGATCCATGCTCTCATCTAATCACACTGTGATCCATGCTCTCATCTAATCACACTGTGATCCATGATCTCATCTAATCACACTGTGATCCATGCTCTCATCTAATCACACTGTGATCCATGCTCTCATCTAATCACACTGTGATCCATGATCTCATCTAATCACACTGTGATCCATGCTCTCATCTAATCACACTGTGATCCATGCTCTCATCTAATCACATTGTGATCCATGCTCTCATCTAATCACACTGTGATCCATGCTCTCATCTAATCACATTGTGATCCATGCTCTCATCTAATCACACTGTGATCCATGATCTCATCTAATCACACTGTGATCCATGCTCTCATCTAATCACACTGTGATCCATGCTCTCATCTAATCACACTGTGATCCATGCTCTCATCTAATCACACTGTGATCCATGCTCTCATCTAATCACACTGTGATCCATGCTCTCATCTAATCACACTGTGATCCATGCTCTCATCTAATCACACTGTGATCCATGATCTCATCTAATCACACTGTGATCCATGCTCTCATCTAATCACACTGTGATCCATGATCTCATCTAATCACACTGTGATCCATGCTCTCATCTAATCACACTGTGATCCATGATCTCATCTAATCATACTGTGATCCATGCTCTCATCTAATCACACTGTGATCCATGCTCTCATCTAATCACACTGTGATCCATGCTCTCAACTAATCACACTGTGAACCATGCTCTCATCTAATCACACTGTGATCTATGATCTCATCTAATCAAATCAAATCAAATCAAATCAAATTTTATTTGTCACATACACATGGTTAGCAGATGTTAATGCGAGTGTAGCGAAATGCTTGTGCTTCTAGTTCCGACAATGCAGTAATAACCAACAAGTAATCTAACTAACAATTCCAAAACTACTGTCTTATACACAGTGTAAGGGGATAAAGAATATGTACATAAGGATATATGAATGAGTGATGGTACAGAGCAGCATAGGCAGAATACAGTAGATGGTATCGAGTACAGTATATACATGAGGTGAGTATGTAAACAAAGTGGCATAGTTAAAGTGGCTAGTGATACATGTATTACATAAGGATGCAGTCGATGATATAGAGTACAGTATATACGTATGCATATGAGATGAATAATGTAGGGTAAGTAACATTATATAAGGTAGCATTGTTTAAAGTGGCTAGTGATATATTTACATCATTTCCCATCAATTCCCATTATTAAAGTGGCTGGAGTTGAGTCAGTGTCAGTGTCAGTGTGTTGGCAGCAGCCACTCAATGTTAGTGGTGGCTGTTTAACAGTCTGATGGCCTTGAGATAGAAGCTGTTTTTCAGTCTCTCGGTCCCAGCTTTGATGCACCTGTACTGACCTCGCCTTCTGGATGATAACGGGGTGAACAGGCAGTGGCTCGGGTGGTTGATGTCCTTGATGATCTTTATGGCCTTCCTGTAACATCGGGTGGTGTAGGTGTCCTGGAGGGCAGGTAGTTTGCCCCCGGTGATGCGTTGTGCAGACCTCACTACCCTCTGGAGAGCCTTACGGTTGTGGGCGGAGCAGTTGCCGTACCAGCCCGCCAGGATGCTCTCGATTGTGCATCTGTAGAAGTTTGTGAGTGCTTTTGGTGACAAACCAAATTTCTTCAGCCTCCTGCGGTTGAAGAGGCGCTGCTGCGCCTTCTTCACGATGCTGTCTGTGTGAGTGGACCAATTCAGTTTGTCTGTGATGTGTATGCCGAGGAACTTAAAACTTGCTACCCTCTCCACTACTGTTCCATCGATGTGGATAGGGGGGTGTTCCCTCTGCTGTTTCCTGAAGTCCACAATCATCTCCTTAGTTTTGTTGACGTTGAGTGTGAGGTTATTTTCCTGACACCACACTCCGAGGGCCCTCACCTCCTCCCTGTAGGCCGTCTCGTCGTTGTTGGTAATCAAGCCTACCACTGTTGTGTCATCCGCAAACTTGATGATTAAGTTGGAGGCGTGCGTGGCCACGCAGTCGTGGGAGAACAGGGAGTACAGGAGAGGGCTCAGAACGCACCCTTGTGGGGCCCCAGCGGGGTGGAGATGTTGTTGCCTACCCTCACCACCTGGGGGCGGCCCGTCAGGAAGTCCAGTACCCAGTTGCACAGGGCGGGGTCGAGACCCAGGGTCTCGAGCTTGATGACGAGCTTGGAGGGTACTATGGTGTCACACTGTGATCCATGCTCTCATCTAATCACACTGTGATCCATGCTCTCAACTAATCACACTTATCATTGCCTGCATCACTCCTACCATTCAAACTGGAACAGGTTTGGCATTCCTCAATTGTGCGTGTGTGTGTGTGTGTGTGTGTGTGTGTGTGTGTGTGTGTGTGTGTGCGCGTGCGTGTGTGTGTGTAAGGCCGATGCTGCTCACTGAGTGTGTGTGTAGGGCCGATGCTGCTCACTGAGTGTGTGTGTGTGTAGGGCCGATGCTGCTCACTGACTGAGTGTGTGCAAGGCCAATGCTGCTTACTGAGTGTGTGTGTGTAGGGCCGATGCTGCTCACTGACTGTGTGTGTGTAGGGCCGATGCTGCTCACTGAGTGTGTGTGTGTGTGTAGGGCCGATGCTGCTCACTGAGTGTGTGTGTGTGTGTGTAGGGCCAATGCTGCTCACTGACTGTGTGTGTGTAGGGCCGATGCTGCTCACTGAGTGTGTGAGCAGGCGAGCGGTGAGCATCTGTCCAGGCTCCAGTCAGAGACGAGAACGCTTCACAAGTCCCTGATCCTGAAACCTGCTCTTCTGGAAGAGTCCTCAGGCAAGGCTGTTTACAATACAAAACACACCCAGACATACAATGCCAAGAGTGTGCAGAGCTGTCATCAACGCAAAGGGTGGCTTCTTTGAAGAATCTCAAATATAAAAAATTTTTTTGGTTACTACATGATTCCATATGTGTTATTTCATAGTTTTGATGTTTCACTATTATTCTACAATGTAGAAAATAGTAAAAATAAAGAAAAACCATTGAATGAGAATGTGTGTCCAAACTTTTGACTTGTACTGTACATGCACATGCACAGATGTACAATACACACACAAAACACACACAAAAAAATACAAAAATAACATGCTGAGGAAGTACATTTAGTGTAGTTTTATTTACAATAATACTTTTTTTTTAACATGTTTTATTTATTTATTTAATAATTTAAAAACATTTTCTACAGAAGTCCATCCTCCATTTCCACCCTAGAGGAACTTCCACTGTTGTTTATGTAATATATTTGTACACACACAGTCCTCCGTATTCCTATCGTGATCTGCCTGTGGCTGTTTGGAAACAGATTGAGTCCTATCATTTGAACTTTTCAGTCGACCACAGGCAACAGAAGTACTCTACGTACGTAGTTTGGACATCTTCAAAAATAGTTTAGAGATGAGTTCAAGCCTCAGTTACCCAATCCAAAACATACAGCACAATGATACACCACATCCTGAGCTTAATCGGGGCCTTTTGCATTAAAGCACATTACTGAGGAATGTGCACATCCATATCCATTTCATATTTAAGTTATGCCATTTAAAATTCATGGGTTTCTATGGACTTAATTCATTTAGTTAAATGAAAGATTTGTTAGCACATAAAACCACAGGATATATGTTCAAAATATCAACATATGTTGTATTCAAGTCAATAACTCGAAAAAGACACAGTTTTATCAGAAAAATGTTTTAACAGGAAAAAAGAAAATACAGTTGAATAATTTGACTGTCTATCAGTAGGCTTGTTAATACATTATTCTGCAAACGCATCAAATGACAGCACGCTGGTCACATGCCAGGCAACATAATGTAAACATTCTGCTGATGATAATCCCTTCCGCAATTCATTTAACGTGACAAAGAGCCATATACAGCAGGCCCACAAAATACCCCTGCTATCTCTTAGCTAAATGTCTCTGTCAATATAACATCATCTTAGATAAGAAGGTGACATTGTCACTCCAGCCCGGGCAACTACCCCAGAAGGGGCGATGTGCATAGGCGTCTGTATAATGCTAACTCTCATTGTTGTGATCAAAAGAAATCGACTAGGGAGGTGCCCTTAGGTCAGGGGTCAGAGTGACAGGGCGGGGGGGGGGGGGATCAGTGGATATTACCTTTATGCTTTGTGACAGCTACATGTCACTGTCAATCGCCTGGTAGCAGAGGCTTAATTACGTTAGCCATAACTTGGAGCAAATATCAACAATGAATCTGTGTTGACAGGGCTGGATTCAAGGGCACATTGAACGATTCTGAAACCTTTGCTCATTGAAGTGTAGTAATTATCCAAGGGTATTGTCACTGGCGGCTGCTGGTGGCTGGTGACTGTCAAATGACTGCAGACTAAGCTGAGGTCTTCTGCCTCTAACTCTACAAGTGATGGCAACCAAGGAGAAAAGTGGTCATATTTATACACCTTCAGTTTGTGCACTGTTAAAATCTAATATTAGAGCTCTTTATACAATCACAACTGTTCCTGCTAAAACTAGTTCTGATTCCAAACGTAATTGTATCCCTCAATCCTACCATGAACACCATCAACAGTCTGTATTTGTATATCATTCTATATTTGATAGAGCAGTATTTCATAGCAATGACTTCCCCTCCAGTTAGAGAACAAACAGTGGACTTTACACTGGGCTCTCCTCTCTCTGTGTTCCAGAAGAGGTTCTGCTCCGTGACACTAGGGGGTGCTTCAACACAATCCTCTCACGCCTCACCATCACCCATCACTGTCTATTCACACTCAGAGGCTAACAAAACTCCAACATTACACCACAACAACAGAGAGAGAGAAGAGAGAGAGAGAGGGGAGAGAGAAGAGAGAGAGAGGAGAGAGAAGAGAGAGAGAGAGACAGAGAGAGAGAGACAGAGGGAGAAAGAGAGTACATTTGTACATTGAGAGATTTGCACATTGTTACAACACTGTATATATAAAATATATGATTTGACACTTGCTTTGGCAATGTTAACACATGTTTCCCATGCTAATAAAGCATCTTGAATTGAATTGAATTGAATTGAATTGAGAGGGAGAGAGAGAGAGAGAGAGAGAGAGAGAGAAGGGGGAAAGAGAGGGAGGGAGGGAGAGAGAGAGGGGGAGAGAGCGAGAGAGAGAGAGAGAGAGAAGGGGGAAAGAGAGGGAGGGAGAGAGAGAGAGAGAGAAAGAGAGAGAGAGCGAGAGAGAGAGAGAGAGAGAGAGAGAGAAGGGGGGAGAGAGAGAGAGGGGGAGAGAGAGAGAGAGAGAGAGATGGGGGAGAGAGAGAGAGAGAGAGAGAGAGAGAGAGAGAGAGAGGGGGGGGGGAGAGAGAGAGAGAGAGAGAGAGAGAGAGAGAGAGAGAGAGAGAGAGAGAGAGAGAGAGAGAGAGAGAGAGAGAGAGAGAGAGAGAGAGAGAGAGAGAGAGAGAGAGAGAGAGAGAGAGAGAGAGAGAGAGAGAGAGAGAGAGAGAGAGAGAGAGAGAGAGAGAGAGAGAGAGAGAGAGAGAGAGAGAGAGAGAGAGAGAGAGAGAGAGAGAGAGAGAGAGAGAGAGAGAGAGAGAGAGAGAGAGAGAGAGAGAGAGAGAGAGAGAGAGAGAGAGAGAGAGAGAGAGAGAGAGAGAGAGAGAGAGAGAAATTGAGAGAGAGAGAAATGGAGAGAGAGAGAGAGAGAGAGAGAGAGAGAGGGGAGAGGAAAATATTCTGCTTCAGCCTTTCTCTTGTTCTTTTGATATTCATCAGCTTTGAAGCTAATGAAAAGGGAGGAAACAAGGAAGCAACACCTCCACTTTGCTGATCCTCACAAGGGATCCCACAATGGTGCGTGCTCAGCCCACTCCTATACTCCCTGTTCACCAATGACTGCGTGGCCACGCACGCCTCCAGCACAATCATCAAGTTGGCAGATGACACAACAGTAGTAGACCTGATTACCAACAATGACGCAACAGCCTACAGAGAGGATGTGAGGGCCATGGGAGTGTGGTGCCAGGAAAATTAACCTCTCACACAACGCCAACAAAACCAAGGAGCTGATCGTGGACTTCAGGAAACCGCAGAGGGAGCAGCCACCTATCCACATCAACAGGAGCACAGTGGAGAAGGTGGAAAACTTTATGTTCCTTGGCGTACATATCACTGACAAACTGTAATGGTCCACGCACACAGACAGTGTGGTGAAGAAGGCGCAGCAACTCCTCTTCAACCTCAGGAGGCTGAAGAAAACCTCAGGAGGCTGAAGTTTTGGCACCTAAAACACTCACAAACTGTTACAGATGCACAAATGAGAGCATCCTGTCAGGCAGTATCACTGCCTGGTACGGCAACTGCCCCACCCGCAACCGCAGGGCTCTCCAGAGGGTGCAGTCTGCCCAACGCATCACCGGGGGCAAACTACCTGCCCTCCAGGACACCTACAGCACCCGATTTCACAGGAAGGCCAAAAAGATCATCAAGGACAACAACCACCCGAGCCACTGCCTGTTCACCCTGCTTTCATCCAGAAGGCGAGGTCAGTACAGGTGCATCAAAGCTGGGACCGAGAGACTGAAAAACAGCTTCTATCTCAAGGCTCATCAGACTGTTAAACAGCCATTACTAACATAGAGATTTGATTTTGATTTGATTTGATTTGATAGAGAGGCTGCTGCCAACATACAGACTCAAATAACTGGCCACTTTAATAAATGGATTTAATAATGGCATCGCTTCCACTTTAAACAACGGCACTTTAATAATGTTTACATATCCTACATTACTTATCTCATTTGTATATATTGTATTTTATACTATGTATTGCATCTTGCCTATGCCATCGCCTATGCATATTCTTATTCCATTCCCTATGCATCTGTGTGTATACGGTAGCTGTTGTGAATTTGTTAGATTACTTGTTAGATATTACTGCACTGTCGGAACTAGAAGCACAAGCATTTCGCTACATTCGCATTAACATCTGATAACCATGTGTATGTGACCAATAACATCTGATAACCATGTGTATGTGACCAATAACATCTGATAACCATGTGTATGTGACCAATAACATCTGATAACCATGTGTATGTGACCAATAACATCTGATAACCATGTGTATGTGACCAATAACATCTGATAACCATGTGTATGTGACCAATAACATTTGAATTGATTTGATTCCAATTGCTAGGCTGTTAAAAGTGGGAGAGTAGCCCTGGTATAGTTGAAATGTCAGCCCCTATTGAATAGCTTTGTTGGTATCAGTTGACTCTCTGTCGGCCATTACCGACATCATAGTTAGTTATTGTGCTTGGCTGCAATGGGCACATTTATGTAAAACAAAAAATGGGTGGGGAGATTTTGGATAAGATCCGAGTTCCGGGTTTTGGGACCCGAGTAGCGGAGCGGTCCAAGGCATTGCACCTCAGTGCTAGAGGCGTCACTACAGACCCTGGTTCGATCCCAGGCTGTATCACAATCGGCCGTACAGTTGGCCCAGCGTTGTCCGGGTTAGGGGAGGGTTTAGCTGGGGTAGGCTGCCATTGCCTAGTTAAATAAAGGTTAAATAAAAAATAAACATAAATTCTGTGGAACTGACCATCATTACATGTACACACTGACTTAGACAGGCACTCACACCACAGGAGGCTTCTGAGGGGAGGACGGGCATACAATAATGGCTGGAACGGAGTAAATGGAATGGTATCAAACACATGGAAAACATGTGCTTAATGAGTTCCATACCATTCTATTTATTCTGTTTCAGCCATTACTATGAGCGAGTCCTCCCAAATTAATGTGTCTCCAGCCACCTGTGGCGCACCACTCAATTTGGATGAGATGAATGTTGTATTGTATTGTAGCCAAACAACATTCTAAACCTCCACAACAAGAATTCTGATATGTAACAACAACCATTGATTGGGTGGATTTGAACCCACTACAGCATATGAATGATATCATCCCATGCCATATTCCATTACAGCTATTGTGGCGCTAAGAGGACAGACCCAAATGAGGATGATCGCATGTGAACGACAGACAATCCTGGATCAGACCTGTCTGGCAGAGAGACTGAGCAGGGGGGAGCATTGTGTCTCCTCACACACGGTCCTCTGTGTGTGTGTGTGTATGTGTGTGTGTGTGTGTGTGTGTGTGTGTGTGTGTGTGTGTGTGTGTGTGTGTGTGTGTGTGTGTGTGTGTGTGTGTGTGTGTGTGTGTGTGTGTGTGTGTGAGTACGTGTGTGCTCTCTTCAGCTGCATGAACGTTCCTGTTGACATTAAGCAGATAAACAGTACCAGCTTGCAGTGGCTCTTAACCTTGCCATCTCAGAGTCTCTGAGTCGGGCTAATGAAGTCCTGAAAGACTTCCTGAGTCCCTCATATGGCTTTGTTTAGGAGGAGCCCCTCTCCTCTCTAGCTCTCCTCTTCTCTTCTCCCCCTGTCCAAGAATACTATTACCCCGTTGAGTCAGGCAGACAGGCCCTAAAATACATTACCCCGTTGAGCAAGGCACACAGGCCCTGAAATACATTACCCCGTTGAGACAGGCACACAGGCCCTGAAATTCATTACCCCGTTGAGCCAGGCACACAGACCCTGAAATACATTACCCCGTTGAGCCAGGCACACAGACCCTGAAATACATTACCCCATTGAGCCAGGCACACAGACCCTGAAATACATTACCCCGTTGAGCGAGTCACACAGACCCTGAAAAACATTACCCCGTTGAGTCAGGCCCACAGGCCCTGAAATACATTACCCCGTTGAGTCAAGCCCACAGGCCCTGAAATACATTACCCCATTGAGCCAGGCCCACAGGCCCTGAAATACATTACCCAGTTGAGCCAGGCCCACAGGCCCTGAAATACATTACCCCATTGAGCCAGGCCCTGAAATACATTACCCCATTGAGCCAGGCCCACAGGCCCTGAAATACATTACCCCGTTGATCCAGGCCCACAGGCCCTGAAATACATTACCCCGTTGAGCCAGGCCCACAGGCCCTGAAATACATTACCCCATTGAGCCAGGCACACAGACCCTGAAATACATTACCCCGTTGAGCGAGTCACACAGACCCTGAAATACATTACCCCGTTGAGTCAGGCCCACAGGCCCTGAAATACATTACCCCGTTGAGTCAAGCCCACAGGCCCTGAAATACATTACCCCATTGAGCTAGGCCCACAGGCCCTGAAATACATTACCCCGTTGAGCCAGGCCCACAGAGCCTGAAATACATTACCCCATTGAGCCAGGCCCACAGGCCCTGAAATACATTACCCCGTTGAGCCAGGCCCACAGGCCCTGAAATACATTACCCCGTTGAGCCAGGCTCACAGGCCCTGAAATACATTACCCCGTTGAGTCAGGCAGACAGGCCCTAAAATACATTACCCCGTTGAGTCAGGCCCACAGGCCCTGAAATACATTACCCCGTTGAGCCAGGCACACAGACCCTGAAATACATTACCCCGTTGAGTCAGGCCCACAGGCCCTGAAATACATTACCCCGTTGAGCCAGGCACACAGACCCTGAAATACATTACCCCGTTGAGTCAGGCACACAGACCCTGAAATACATTACCCCGTTGAACCAGGCACACAGACCCTGAAATACATTACCCCGTTGAGCCAGGCACACAGACCCTGAAATACATTACCCCATTGAGCCAGGCACACAGACCCTGAAATACATTACCCCGTTGAGCGAGTCACACAGACCCTGAAAAACATTACCCCGTTGAGTCAGGCCCACAGGCCCTGAAATACATTACCCCGTTGAGTCAAGCCCACAGGCCCTGAAATACATTACCCCATTGAGCCAGGCCCACAGGCCCTGAAATACATTACCCAGTTGAGCCAGGCCCACAGGCCCTGAAATACATTACCCCATTGAGCCAGGCCCTGAAATACATTACCCCGTTGATCCAGGCCCACAGGCCCTGAAATACATTACCCCGTTGAGCCAGGCCCACAGGCCCTGAAATACATTACCCCATTGAGCCAGGCACACAGACCCTGAAATACATTACCCCGTTGAGCGAGTCACACAGACCCTGAAATACATTACCCCGTTGAGTCAGGCCCACAGGCCCTGAAATACATTACCCCGTTGAGTCAAGCCCACAGGCCCTGAAATACATTACCCCATTGAGCCAGGCCCACAGGCCCTGAAATACATTACCCCGTTGAGCCAGGCCCACAGGGCCTGAAATACATTACCCCATTGAGCCAGGCCCACAGGCCCTGAAATACATTACCCCGTTGAGCCAGGCCCACAGGCCCTGAAATACATTACCCCGTTGAGCCAGGCCCACAGGCCCTGAAATACATTACCCCGTTGAGCCAGGCCCACAGGCCCTGAAATACATTACCTCGTTGAGCCAAGCACACAGACCCTGAAATACATTACCCCATTGAGCCAGGCCCACAGGCCCTGAAATACATTACCCCGTTGAGCCAGGTCCACAGGCCCTGAAATACAGACCAGAACTAAAAGTAAGGCCATCTCTATTACAAACCATCACTATACTGGAAGTAGGATGTGTAAAACATCACACCATGGAGTGTGCAGAGAGAGAGAGAGAGAGAGAGAGAGATAAAGTTTTCACACAAGCCCTTGGGCTTCCAACCACACCAGCACAGTGTTCTTATTTTTAATTTGTTGTCTATTCATTGTTTTCTTTGGTGCAAATAAATTAAAGTAAAAAAAAAAGAGTGAGAAGAGAAAAAAGAAAGTACAGAGAATGTATTTTTCTCAGCAGTGAAATAATTCAAATCCTCCCATCGCCTTTTGTGGACGTGTGATGGCACTTCAGTTTAATTTTAAGGTTTGTGTGTACTCCATAGAGGGAAATTGTTTCTATGTGGTTGTGTGTGGTAGTCTATTGAAGGAGCGAGAGTGAGAGAAGCGTGCATACACATGGCAAATACAACAGCCGTGGAGGCAATTTAATTTGTATTCACACTAAAGTAGGCTAACCCAGTTAAAAGCCAGAAATCAAATAGCAGAAGCTGATATATGGTATCGAGGCAGCCTCCTGGGGTGCTAGGACTCTCCTCTTATTCAACGTGTTTCCTGCCTCTCTATATCGTGGTTTAAAGGATTAGTAATACATCACAGCGTTTAAAGGCCATATTGATGTGAGGGTTTTGTAACAGGGAGGAAAAAGCATTCAGCACATTTGTTCTTCTAGACTGCTAATATACCCGACGTTGGGCTGTTATTCCGTCCTTATCGGTTCGGAGAAGGAGAAGGGGAATTCTATTACAGTATATGTTTGGTTTGTCACAGTCAGACACACGCTCTTCTCTCTGTATATTCAGGAGTGTGTGCATTTGGGGGAGAAAAAAAATGAAGAGACCAATTCGTTCCCCCCTTCTGAGTAGGAGAAAGGCATGTTTTCATAAAAGCCTAAGAGCTGAGAAATGACAAGTCACCCTGCGTTTGTTATTGGACTATATTGACTCCCTGGGCTCTCTGAGTTTCATTACAGACACGAGGTAAAACAGGGAGACATTAGTTTTGTTTGAATCTCAAATCTTTCTGTTTTCTGTTGGTGTGTACATGCTGGTGTGTGTGTATGTATGTGTGTGTGTGTGTGTGTGTGCGTGTGTGTGTGCGTGTGTGTGAGGCGTGTGCATGTGTGTGTGTTTGTGTGTGTGCGTGTGTGTGTGTAGAAGAGGGGGTGGAGGATTAAGAAAAGGGGGAGTAGAGGAGAGATGGAGAGAGGTGGTGGGGCTGGTCTATCAGCATTACCCTGGGGTAGCAGCTCCTACTCCAGCTCCTCCCCTGCTCCTACCTGAGCTTCTCCCCAGCTCCTCCCCAACTCCTCCCCAGCTCCATCCCCACCCCAACTTCTCCCCAGCTCCCTCCCCACCCCAACTCCTCCCCAGCTCCATCCCCACCCCCAACTCCTCCCCAGCTCCATCCCCACCCCAACTCCACCCCAACTCCATCCCCACCCCCAACTCCTCCCCAGCTCCATCCCCACTCCCAACTCCTCCCCAGCTCCATCCCCACTCCCAACTCCTCCCCAGCTCCATCCCCACCCCCAACTCCTCCCCAGATACATCTCCACCCCCAACTCCTCCCCAGCTCCATCTCCACCCCCAACTCCTCCCCAGCTCCATCCCCACCCCCAACTCCTCCCCAGCTCCATCCCCACTCCCAACTCCCCCCCAGCTCCATCCCCACCCCCAACTCCTCCCCAGCTCCAACCTCAACTCCATCCCCAGCCCCGACTCCACCTCCATGCCCAGCTCCATCCCCAGCTCCGTCCCCAGCTCCACCCCCATGCCCAGCTCCAGGCCCAACTCCAGCTCCAGTCCCAGCCACCATGGTGGTCTTTTCATCCAGCATGCTTCAGCATCTGCCAAAGGAGAGAGGAGCAGCTCGATGTACCCTAGCTGGGGCTAGAAGAAGGAGAGAGCCGGAGAGCCACAGCTTTCCTCTGTTAGCCAGGAGTCAGTGCATGGCCAGAGATGCCATCTGATACAAGTCTATCATAATGAAGGTCCAGCATGGGGCTAAATGAGTTTCCACCTCCGCCGCGAGAGGGGCTAATGACAAAACAGAACAGCTCCCCATGCTCTTGGGCCGCCGCTAGGTTTAGTCAGGGCACATGGCACTTGCTTAAACTGCCTGGCTCCTCCATGAAGGGAGAGGAGGCTCTCCAGTTAAAGACACAGCGCCTCTCGGTTGACACTAAGTCTAGTCAACATACACAGGCCCTGCCACACGGAGAACCCGTCACTAAGCAACACAACAACAGTATCAGAAGCAACAATGCAGCTTCGGCTGTGGCGATTTTTCTGGGCCCTCGGTCGAAGGTCTGATAACTGTGTGTCTGACACGGGCGGAAATCAGTAATAGCTTTTTTAGATTTATATTCATTTGCGGGATTTAATGTCTTAAATGGCAGACGATCAACACTGGAAACAAAATGGTTGTTGGAGGGGGGGTGGGAGCTTAAAAAACACAGAATTCTGATAGCTTACTTTATGGTCCCCAAGTTATCCAAATTAGCTTAAAGGATTGATCATTCTTCAATAATATAACACTGTTACTGAGCCCCTAAACTGTGACTTGTCTTTTTCTGGTTTTGTCAACCACTAAATAGGGGGCTTGGTTTTGTCAGCCACTAAATAGGGGGCTTGGTTTTGGAAATTAAACAAAATCTCAAAACAAGGCATTTTAATTTGATTAATTCATTGTTGTGTTTCGATGCCGAGCAAAGGCAAGCCATGACGGTTCTACATTATCTGTTCCACTGACTAATGACAATTACATCAGCAACAAACCTCAGAGAGAGTTTCGCCTTGAAATCACAGGCAAGTCAAAGCCAAATGGGAACAAAAAACCTTGTCTTAATTCCACTATGAGGCTACTGGTGGCTGCAACTTTAAACAGGATAATTGGATGCTCCAAAATTAAATTAGCCTTCATTTTCCTTTGTGTGGCAGGCAGTTGAGGACACGGCCATGTTACAAACAAACGCTGTCAAAAGACCCTTATAAGAAGAATGAAGAGTATCCTCTCAATCTCCAAACTCAAGGCCGTTCTGGCTGAACACACACCACAAACAACCAAGGTATCTTCAATGGAAAGCAATATTTGAACACTGTCTCCAAAGACAACTTTCCATTTATATGTCAAGTAAGGTGACAGAGAATCCTAACTTGAGAGAATCCTGACTTGAGAGAATCTTGACTTTAGCCTCATTCCGAGCCTGAGTGAGTGAAGCAGGCCTGAACACCAAGCAGTGAAATTAACCATTGGAGCCCCCCACACGGACACGTATGGGCCACACTGTTCCTTCGTCTCCCCACCATATCCAGGGCTGGCATCAATAACCCACTGTACCAATTAGACCCTCACCAGTAGGGTGTGAGGCTGCAAGACTGCAGTGCGGCTGTGTCTGGGGGGGGGGGGGGGGGGGGGGGGGGGGGGGTGATGGCCCTCCTCGCAGAGTCCCAGACACTGGCTCCCCAGCATTCCCACAGAAGTCCCTCTCTAGCTCCAACGTCCCCCCTCCGAGCGGGTGATTGCTTGCAGCTGGGGCACATTGAGAAGATTTTAATATTATGCAGAAGATTAGAGCAAACTAACTACATTATTCTCCAATTACGCTCATTTCATCCAACTGATGCCTCTATTTCCTTCCTTTTCCCTCGATTAGCCTAATGTGAAAATTGGAGGCGCTTAGGACTTGTTTTCCGATTGTTCCGTCTATTATTTCAATCATCTTTTATTGTAACTGTAAATAAAACGATTAGGGGCAGATCCAGCCGAGGAGGCTAGGGAGATTTCATTTTCAGGGATCTGCTTATCAACATTCTTGGAAGGTTTGGTGGAGCTCGGAAGAGGCTCTCTATCTCTCCGGCGTGGCGTTAAACCTAACCCCCCCCCCCCGATCCGAAGCCGCATTATGGTGGCAAATCTCAGTTTTTGAAGGAATTGCTATGCATCCTTGTCATAAATAAATACATCAATTCGTTTTACGAGGAATGTAGGCCTTCTAACAACCAACACGGGTTCAAATCACTTCGACTCACACGCCTAAGCCCCGCTTAATATCCCGCAAAGCCCCGCTTAATATCCCGCAAAGCCCCGCTTAATATCCCCCAAAGCCCCGCTTAATATCCCGCAAAGCCCCGCTTAATATCCCGCAAAGCCCCGCTTAATATCCCGCAAAGCCCCGCTTAATATCCCCCAAAGCCCCGCTTAATATCCCGCAAAGCCCCGCTTAATATCCCGCAAAGCTCCCCTTAATATCCCGCAAAGCCGTGTACCAATTATTAGAAGTACATGTGCGAGTATTGTCAGTGGATGTTGCGGATGCACCGCGGTATAGCCATGTTAACTGGGGAAGGGAGTGGAAGGAACAAAGCGCTCATGTAAGTCTATGTGTAAAGCCCTTGCCGAGTAGCAAGGCTTTTCATTGAATTGTGGGTGTTCTAAC